>NC_059197.1:26175193-26180193 GCF_020615455.1 Coregonus clupeaformis | reverse complement strand
ACACAGGCTAACAGACGTTTGTCAAGGCTAACAGACGTTTGCTGCTAACAGACGTTTGTCAAGGCTAACAGACGTTTGCTGCTAACAGACGTTTGCTGCTAACAGACGTTTGTCAAGGCTAACAGACGTTTGCTGCTAACAGACGTTTGCTGCTAACAGACGTTTGTCAAGGCTAACAGACGTTTGTCAAGGCTAACAGACGTTTGTCAAGGCTAGCTGCTAGCTGCTCTGTTTGTGTCTGATAAGGATAGGGTTCATAGGGTAGGGAAGGCATGAGCTAAGCTAAACCAAATAGACACACCAAACTTACTCCTTCATATCTTTGATATAACTTTGGTTCAGGAAATTAGATAATATTCATTGTAATACAGTTATTAACACACTCGTGAGTTTAATAACATAGGATAAATCCTGGAATAAGAATTTCTCTCTTTCTGTATCTTTTGAAGAATAGTCGTATTTGGAGGAGAAAGCACCGAACATGGGACACAAAGGTAGCTGAATGATTAGATGATCAGTATCTCAGTGTTCATCATGTTGGATTTGTTTCCAGTACTATCTGTTCTCCTTCTCCTTTGAATCAGATTGGATGAATGTGTGAAGGGTGTATTATATGAATGTGGACATTCTCTGCAGTCTTTGTTGTCTTTGGGAACAGTCGTTTTATTGTATAACTCAGTATCTTTCTCCACTCTGCAGCTTATCTGCAGTTACAACATCAAACACACTGCCTGTCTGACAGACAGACACTTCTAAATATGGAATAGAAATAAATGTAATCCAGTCTGCCTGCAGATAATGCTGCACACATTTTCACACTAACACACATAGATGCCAGGATATTAAAATATATTGAACACCAGAACCAGTGCCAGCCCTGAAAGACACAACCATGCTGTGTGTATGTGCCTGTGCTTGTGTGTGAGTGTGTGTGTGTGTGTGTGTGTGTGTGTGTGTGTGTGTGTGTGTGTGTGTGTGTGTGTGTGTGTGTGTGTGTGTGTGTGTGTGTGTGTGTGTGTGTGTGTGTGTGTGTGTGTGTGTGTGTCAGTGGTGGTCCTCACCACCGGGGGAAATGAAAATGAAAGATCAACCACTTAGGTGTGATGTGAGGAGGGGCTGCTGTTTACTCTTCATCTGAAAAGGTTACACTGTCCTTATTAATATGATAAGCTGCAGAAAGAAAGACAATTAGACCCCCCTCCCTTTTTATATACAGTGGGGAGAACAAGTATTTGATACACTGCCGATTTTGCAGGTTTTCCTACTTACAAAGCATGTAGAGGTCTGTAATTTTTTATCATAGGTACACTTCAACTGTGTGAGACGGAATCTAAAACAAAAATCCAGAAAATCACATTGTATGATTTTTAAGTAGTGAATTTGCATTTTATTGCATGACATAAGTATTTGATACATCAGAAAAGCAGAACTTAATATTTGGTACAGAAACCTTTGTTTGCAATTACAGAGATCATACATTTCCTGTAGGTCTTGACCAGGTTTGCACACACTGCAGCAGGGATTTTGGCCCACTCCTCCATACAGACCTTCTCCAGATCCTTCAGGTTTCGGGGCTGTCGCTGGGCAATACGGACTTTCAGCTCCCTCCAAAGATATTCTATTGGGTTCAGGTCTGGAGACTGGCTAGGCCACTGCAGGACCTTGAGATGCTTCTACGGAGCCACTCCTTAGTTGCCCTGGCTGTGTGTTTCGGGTCGTTGTCATGCTGGAAGACCCAGCCACGACCCATCTTCAATGCTCTTACTGATGGAAGGAGGTTGTTGGCCAAGATCTCACGATACATGGCCCCATCCATCCTCCCCCCTCAATACGGTGCAGTCATCCTGTCCCCTTTGCAGAAAAGCATCCCCAAAGAATGATGTTTCCACCTCCATGCTTCACAGTTGGGATGGTGTTCTTGGGGTTGTACTCATCCTTCTTCTTCCTCCAAACACGGCGAGTGGAGTTTAGACCAAAAAGCTCTATTTTTGTCTCATCAGACCACATGACCTTCTCCCCATTCCTCCTCTGGATCATCCAGATGGTCATTGGCAAACTTCAGACGGGCCTGGACATGCGCTGGCTTGAGCAGGGGAACCTTGCGTGCGCTGCAGGATTTTAATCCATGACGGCGTAGTGTGTTACTAATGGTTTTCTTTGAGACTGTGGTCCCAGCTCTCTTCAGGTCATTGACCAGGTCCTGCCATGTAGTTCTGGGCTGATCCCTCACCTTCCTCATGATCATTGATGCCCCACGAGGTGAGATCTTGCATGGAGCCCCAGACCGAGGGTGATTGACCGTCATCTTGAACTTCTTCCATTTTCTAATAATTGCGCCAACAGTTGTTGCCTTCTCACCAAGCTGCTTGCCTATTGTCCTGTAGCCCATCCCAGCCTTGTGCAGGTCTACAATTTTATCCCTGATGTCCTTACACAGCTCTCTGGTCTTGGCCATTGCGGAGAGGTTGGAGTTTGTTTGATTGAGTGTGTGGACAGGTGTCTTTTATACAGGTAATGAGTTCAAACAGGTGCAGTTAATACAGGTAATGAGTGGAGAACAGGAGGGCTTCCTGTTAGTTTTTACTTAAAGTAAAACTAACAGGTCTGTGAGAGCCGGAATTCTTACTGGTTGGTAGGTGATCAAATACTTATGTCATGCAATAAAATGCAAATTATTTACTTAAAAATCATACAATGTGATTTTCTAGATTTTTGTTTTAGATTCCGTCTCTCAAAGTTGAAGTGTACCTATGATAAAAATTACAGACCTCTACATGCTTTGTAAGTAGGAAAACCTGCAAAATCGGCAGTGTATCAAATACTTGTTCTCCCCACTGTATGTCTTGATGCCCCCTTACCCCCAACCCTGTCTGCCTCACAGTGGTTAGCTTGTCCTGTAGCTATATTCTGCTGTCTACCAACCACACAGAGTATGGTGCTATTACCCCTAGACACTGATCTAAGATCAGTTTTGTATTTATCCCCTAATGGTTTAGGTTAGCGTTAGCTGATCCTAGTATATTGTTCTTGTCCTTTTCGTAAACGTCATTTTAAAGTGTGTGCATGATACTGCAACGAATGTTCCCCAAGGGGACAATGAAGTCAGTAAAGTAGATCTGTGCATCTTCTACCCGGAGCAGTGCCAGTGCCCATAGCGCCATGGCAACCACAGCTAGGCATTTTAGAGTTTGTCAGAGTGGTTTTGAACAGACGCTGAAACTCTACAGGGAGATGTTGGAGATACAGCAGGAAAAACTCTACAGCAAGGAACCACTCATTGAAAGATGCCTGGCAGATTGTGTTTGTGTGTGTGTGTGTGTGTGTGTGTGTGTGTGTGTGTGTGTGTGTGTGTGTGTGTGTGTGTGTGTGTGTGTGTGTGTGTGTGTGTGTGTGTGTGTGTGTGTGTGTGTTTCAAAGGACGATAGCTGGAGCCTCAGCTGAGTAAACGGCTCTTTAATGTTCTCAGTTGCTCTAGCTGTCTCTCATTGAAACACAGAAACTGATACACTGGCACACCGGCCCTGGCATGGGGTAACACAGGGGTAGGGTGATGATGTTTTCACTCTGGTGAACAGAGGCTTCGTAGCACATTCACAAGGTTGTAGTGTGTGTTGCTATACTAGGATAGGGTCGCTTTAACACTGGTATTAAAATAATAGGGTGTCACGTGACCAAACACATAGGAATCAAGAATCAGGCTTTGAACCAGATCTGTAGAACATGTGTGTGACTTCCATATGGCTGGAAGATGGAGGTTTCTATACATCGTTCAGTAAAATGGAGAGGAGGGAGCCCATGGAAAGCCAGGATGGGAGGACCAGAGAGGAACAGAAACCTCATGTTTTCCAGGCGGGAGAGATTCAGAAGAGTCAACTATAGTGAGCCCCAAATCCCAGAGAACAGACTTGGACAGGGTATGTGTTATCTTCCAGTGCCAAACAGCTCTCTCTGTGTGGCCCAAATCCCTCTTCTCTCTCTGTCTCTCTCTCTCCTCTCCTCTCTCTCCCTCCTCTCTCTCATCTCCCTCCTCTCTCTCATCTCCTCTCTCTCATCTCCTCTCCCTCCTCTCCTCTCTCTCCCCCCTCTCTATCCCCCCTCTCTCTCCCTCCTCTCTCTCCTCTCTCTCCTCTCCTCTCTCTCCTCTCCTCTCTCTCCCCCCTCTCTATCCCCCCTGTCTCTCCCTCCTCTCTCCTCTCCTCTCTCTCCCTCCTCTCTCTCCTCTCCTATCTCTCCCTCCTCTCCCCCCCCTCTATCTCCTCTCTCCTCTCTCTCCTCTCTCTCCCTCCTCTCTCTCCCTCCTCTCTCTCCTCTCTCCTCTCTCTCCCCCCTCTTTCTCCCCCCTCTTTATCCCCCCTCTCTCTCCTCTCCTCTCCTCTCTCTCCCTCCTCTCTCTCCCTCCTCTCTCTCCCTCCTCCTCTCTCCCTCCTCTCTCTCCCTCCTCTCTCTCCCTCCTCTCTCTCCCTCCTCTCTCTCCCTCTCTCTCCTCTCTCCTCTCTCTCCCTCCTCTCTCTCCCTCCTCTCTCTCCCTCCTCTCTCTCCCCCCTATCTCTCCCTCCTCTCTCTCCCTCCTCTCTCTCTCTCCTCTCCTCTCTCTCCCTCCTCTCTCTCCTCCTCTCTCTCCCTCCTCTCTCTCCCTCCTCTCTCTCCCTCCTCTCTCTCCTCTCTCTCTCCTCTCTCTCCCTCCTCTCTCTCCCTCCTCTCTCTCCCTCCTCTCTCTCCCTCCTCTCTCTCCCCCCTATCTCTCCCCCCTCTGACCCCTGTGCCCTCTTCTTATCTGAATCCCTCCGCCCCAGCAGCCCATCTGTATTCAGAGCTACAGCTTCCTAACACCCCACACCGCCTTTCATTTTCTATGCTTTCCTTTTTTAATACGCTGTATCTTTGGCTGTGTGTGTGTGTGTGTGTGTGTGTGTGCGTGTTTCTTCGTATGTGTCTGGTGTGTGTGTGTGCATGAGTGTATGCGTGTGTGTGACAGAGGTGTGGTGGGTCATTCTACTGAG
>NC_059197.1:26127693-26170193 GCF_020615455.1 Coregonus clupeaformis | reverse complement strand
GGTAGGAAGCTAGTATGGCTTGGTGCTTTGTCTCTTCAGCTCTCTCTCTATCTCTCTCTCTCTCTCTCTCTCTCTCTCTCTCTCTCTCTCTCTCTCTCTCTCTCTCTCTCTCTCTCTCTCTCTCTCTCTCTCTCTCTCTCTCTCTCTCTCTCTCTCTCTCTCTCTCTCTCTCTCTCTTTGTTTCCCCTCAATATTTCGGAGTGTGTGAGTGACAGACTGGGTACAGACTGTTGTCTGGCTGTCAGACAGCCTTCACACATCCCCAAACCCCACCCCACCCCGTCCCATCCCGCCAACTCAACACAACACTCACATTGCAATTTTATCCTCGCTTCCAGAGCACAGGGCAACTAATCAAACCAGTATCCTTCTCTTGTCAACTGCCATACAACCCCTAACCACTCTCTCTGTCTCTGTCTCTGTCTCTGTCTCTGTCTCTGTCTCTGTCTCTCTCTCTCTCTCTCTCTCGCTCTCTCTCTGTGTCTCTCTCTGTGTCTCTCTCTCTCTCTCTCCCTCTCTCTCTCTCTCTCTCTCTCTCTCTCTCTCTCTCTCTCTCTCTCTCTCTCTCTCTCTCTCTCTCTCTCTCTCTCTCTCTCTCTCTCTCTCTCTCTCTTTCTCTTTCTCAAACACACACATACCACCTCTCAGTTCAGCCTGTCAGACACCTCAAACTACAGGCTTGGGATCAGAGGACAGCCTGACTAAATACATGTAGACAGTGTTTTTTAAATTTAATTTATGGGATGGTACCAGCACCCCATTTAATCTGACAATGTTGTGTGTGTTTTCCAGGTATTCTCAACAGAAGACATTTAATCTGACAATGTTGTGTGTGTTTTCCAGGTATTCTCAACAGAATACATTTAATCTGACAATGTTGTGTGTGTTTTCCAGGTATTCTCAACAGAAGACATTTAATCTGACAATGTTGTGTGTGTTTTCCAGGTATTCTCAACAGAAGACATTTAATCTGACAATGTTGTGTTTTTTCCAGGTACGACATGAAGTATGACAAGGAGGACTATCTGCTGAGAGTAAAGAAGGCGTCGGCCAGTGACGAGGGCACCTTCACCTGCCTGGCAGAGAACCGCGTGGGCAAGGTGGAGGCCTCTGCCAGCCTCACCGTCAGAGGTAAGTAAGGGCTGCCCACTGGCACTCACTTCTTTCCCTCTTTTATCCTATAACCCTGAGCAAGTTCTTACAATTGTTTTAGTTGATCAGAAATGGGTATAAGTATGATGGAAATTCCACTCTCCATAGAAACAGGCATACATTTTAAGTTTGTGATTAGTAGTAGTATGACTAGTAGTATGACTAGTAGTATGACTAGTAGTATGGTTGATCTATTATGGAACAGGAGTGTCTCCACAAAGAGTCCGTCCTTCATACTAACTGTAAGTCACTCTGGATAAGAGTGTCTGCTAAATGACTAAAATGTAAATGTAAAATGTAAATAGTGCTGTCTGCCACAGCCAAGAAAGACATGGTCCGTCTATGAATCAATTTAATTATTTACACACACACACACACACACACACACACACACACACACACACACACACACACACACACACACTCCAAACGAAGAACACACACACACACACACACACACACACACACACACACACACACACACACCTCCAAACGGAGAACACACACACACACACACACACACACACACTCCAAACGGAGAACACACACACGTCCCCCATGGTGGTTTGCTAGTAATGTTATCCCCTCAGTCACTGAAGCCCTTCCACAGTTAACTGGTCTACACCGCACCACTGAACTGTAGCTGGTCAAGGTTAATAAAAACATTTTCACCATAATCTCCCCTCTCTCTATCTCTCTCTCTATCTCTCTCTCTCTCTCTCTCTCTCTCTCTCTCTCTCTCTCTCTCTCTCTCTCTCTCTCTCTCTCTCTCTCTCTCTCTCTCTCTCTCTCTCTCTCTCTCTCTCTCTCTCTCTCTCTCTCTCGCTCTCTCTCTCTCTGAGCCCTGCTCAGTGGGCTGAGTATAGAATACATGGTGTACAGGTAGAGGTATTCCACAGGCACACAAATAGACATAGATGGAGAGAGGGAGGGAGAGAGAGAGAGAGAGAGAGAGAGAGAGAGAGAGAGAGAGAGAGAGAGAGAGAGAGAGAGAGAGAGGGAGGGAGTCTCTCTCCACTCACTCTTCTATCCTTAATGTCAATATGGTGCTGGTCCTCAACAGCTGTATCCCTGAATTAAATATGAAGACTGCCTCTTGATTTATCTCTTTCTAGTCTCTAGTTCTCTCTCTCTCTCTCTCTCTCTCTCTCTGATGAACACACACACTGCCTTGCTGTTCCAAACACACACCACCCTAGGAGCTGTAGAATTCATGATTGCAGACAGAGAAGATCCAATAACAAGAACACTTCAGAGCCTCCATGTTTTCCTGTTCTCTTCCGAGTAAGACTATGTTGATGTTACCAGAGCACGGCCTCCCAGAAATACTATTGATCTATTCATTGATCCATTCCACCACAATGAGGTGCTATATTCAGATTGGGCATCCCTAACAGTTCGCTGAAGAGGCTCTGTTACGCAGCACACTGTTAAAGGTGTGCAGTAAACAACACCGGATTGGAACATTCCCTTCTATAGGATCTTATCTGTCATGCCTACCCTGTGCTGGAACAGTGTACCCCAACACGACATGTCATTCATTCAATTTTTTTGATTTGTTTGTGTTTGACATTTTATTTCCCTACTTCTTTTCTACCTCGTCATTGTTGTGTCCAGCTCGCCCTGTCGGTAAGTACCATCCTGATACCATCCTGATGATCCCACTCCATCCTGCATGTTCTCTCCAGACACACACCTGCACCGCACTGCCTTGCACAGTGCAACTGACCCTTGACCTACTGTACTAGCACAGATGTTGTATCATCATCTACCACACCTTACCCTAAAACCATGCGTGTTTATCTCAAATGGTTACAGAGGGGACTATTTAGTACAGTCATCAGCTTCAGCCTTGCTTGCTTACTAACCTCTTAATGAACTAACCCCTTGCTCTCTAGAGTACCCAGGTGATGTATCTGTACTGTAGTGTGTCATAGCTGTCTCTAGTTTCCCTTAGTTGGCCCCCCAGGGCCCAGTGCACCCGGGGCTTTTACCATCCCCGTCTTGAGGCCGTCTGTGGGACTTGACCCTGACACACAGACATGGGATCTGTATGTTTTGGATAGAGTTGCTTCCTCTGGTCTGGGAAATAAAGTAGGGCGTCTCAGTAATTGTTGCTGTTCTATTTCCTTTACACATGGGCCTGGAGGAGACATGGAGCCAGGGCAATTTGAAACTCTTAGAAGTGTTATGGCTTCCAGTACAGTAGATGGTTTTGGTGAGAAGTGTCAGTTTGAGCTGTTTGGGCTTTGACATCTGGGAAGAGATATGGGAGAGAGTGAGACATTTGTGTGCAGTGGAGAAAGGGGGCCAGGCAGAGAGAGGAGAGGTTAGGAAGAGTGGAGCAGGGGTGCGTGTCAGGGCTAGTTTGACTGGCAGAAGGAACCCTGACGTTGGAGGAATGGCAGGACCTTCGTTGCCAAAACAGCAGTGGCCACCCCCAGATTGTCACGAACTGTCAAGCTGCAGGAAGATTTAGGAAATTACACATTCAGCCTGCCCGTGGGAATGAGACAGTAATTGCTTTTGACTTCTGAATAAAATATGATTGAATGTGGGATTTAAAGAAACAATAAAAAAATGCTTGTGTGTCGGTCTGTCCATTTGTTCATGGCTGTCTCCAACCCTGGGCAGATGTGTCTTGTCATGAATTAAATATGGGGGTTTGATCATGCGCCTCTCTTGGAGGGGACAGGAAGGAGGCTCTCACTAGTCTTTAGGGTCCCTGAATCAAACAGCCTCTGTGTCAAACAGCCTCACACACACTACTGGGACGTCCTGTCTGTCACTCACTGGCTAGGGGACTACAGACTTGAAATATGCGTCACTCGTTGGCCCCCAATCCAACCCTACCTCATCACATCATACCTGACCTGCTATCACAGCTTGCTCTCCTGCTCCTTAACAAACACAGCAAGGCTACATTGCTCTGTGTTCTGTGGGTGCTGCATGTGTGAGAGATTGAGGGGGAACAAGGGAGACAAGGAGAGAGTGATAAAGGAAGCAATACAGAGAGAGGAGAGACAAGGTGTGAGGGCGGTAATAGAGAACAGCCTGTAAGTCGTCAAACACTTTGAGGGACTGCTCTGCTTTAATGCACTGCCCGTTGGATTGTCCAGCCAGAGAGAGAGAGATGGAGGTAGACAGAGGGGGAGAGAGAGAGAGAGAGAGCGAGACGGAGGGAGAGAGAGAGAGAGAGAGAGAGAGAGAGAGAGAGAGAGAGAGAGAGAGAGAGAGAGAGAGAGAGAGAGAGAGAGAGAGAGAGATGGAGGGAGAGAGAGGGAGAGAGAGAGAGATGGAGGGAGAGAGAGAGAGAGAGATGGAGGGAGGGAGACAGAGGGAGACTGTGATTTAGGTGCTCTGTATCAGATCCAACGTCATGAAATGCAGCAAGATATCTAAGTTGGGGAGAGCCAAACAGGAAGGCTATAAATCTATAGCCGTCTGTAGCATTCCTAGCTGTGTGTATCTTTGACAAATACACTCTCCCAAAAAAGGGATTACATGGAGAAATGAGCCAAACGGGAAGAGGTTTACCCTGACTGGAACCAGCTGGGTTGTCACTGGAAAGACTTACACAGGAATCAGAATAAAAGCCTGTAAGTGTCTGTTTTATATAAGTCCAGTGTTTTCATATAATGACGTCATATTAAACAGCGTTATATGGTCTTGTTGCAAGCATTGTGATCATGCATTTTAAGAAATCTCTGTTTTATCTGTTGGCTATTACCTCTGCTGGCTCGCCATACCAACTATTAACAAAGTTACAGATTGAGAACACTCACACAACAGTAGGAAACCTATTTGTAAGTCACCTGCAACAACGGCATGGTCTAGTCTGTCAGAGATGTAGTCTGTGGTGTGTAGTTAGCTAGTAACTGTATTCTCTTTCATTTCATTTGAACATTGTCAAAAGTTACTAAGTGCTGAAGGACTTTATCCTCAGTTGAAGAAAGGTGAGAACAAGTTTGACTGATAAAAGTATCTAAAAGTTTTGCTCCTAGCTTTGATTTCTGATGCTATCTCTGGCTTATACTTGACTGAAGATTGGGATTGGTGTCTATAATTGGTTGATTTGAATTTCCTCTGTGGAATGCCTCTCCTATCTGTCTCTGACTAGGAGGAACGTTTTAGAAGTGTAAGATCTAACATCTCACCACCATCACAGGCCAAACTAGTGTGGGGCCTAGAGACTGTTATCACTGATAAACCCAACCAGGAGAGGTCAACGGTCCACATTGGATAATACTTATGGTCAGCCATTACACTTTTGTCATCAGATGAGAATGTTTTGTCATGAAATCGAATCTCTTAAATGAAGGCATCTTGAAGTGTGAAAATGATCTTGATTGTAAGATCAACAGTAAAAGTGTTTTGCTTTAGATAATGAGGGAGTAATGCCTAATTGGGGAAAACACAAGGTTATTTTTATGTCTTAATAAGCCGTTAAAGACCAGAAGACAGAGAGAAAAGCCGACCCTGTGCTGTATACGTCAGTGTGTATCCTGGGACACACTGCACTGTATCCCAATGAGAGAGTGGAGGAGAGAGTGGATGTGTCTCTGGGATTTGCCAAGTGTGCTAAAGTTTGTCGAGGACACATTTGTTTATGTTGCATCACAACACATTAAGATGGGCCGGGAAACAGAGAGAGTGGAATGAGACATCCCAGATGTAAGATCTCTCTGCTGGCTCCTTGAGTGTGTCTGCTCGGTCTGTCCATGCCCTCACTGACGCACTCCTTAGTTGTTTAATTGGCTTCTAGAGGGTCCAGTTGAGTAGTGAAGATACATTTCCTGGGGTGGTGGGAGAGAGAGAGACGGAGTGAGGGCTGTAGTGCTTGGGTGGTGGGTGAGAGAGGGATTAAGAGGGGGTAAGGGCTGTGTCCTCCCACCGAGGGACCCATGAGACAGTTGTTAGCTGGGTTCTGCTCATTTATTTCATTCTATCCTCACAAGGTTGTCTCTGTGTCTTTCTCTGTAGCCTAGCTACATTATGTCTAACTAACTCTCCTGATGCCATTGTGACTGAGACACTGCTGCTGTTTGTGAACACTGACGACCATCATTCATTCAGCTCCAGCCTCAATGAATGGCCTTGAGTGGTTACCATGGCGTTCAATACCATGGCGATCAATGGAAGGAACATGCTGCATGGAAGCTCTACACACTCTTAGAAAAAAGGTGCTATCTAGAACCTAAAAGGGTTCTTTGGATGTCCACATGGAAGAACCCACCCTTTGAAGAACCCTTTTTGGTTCCAGGTAGAACCCCTTCGGTTCCAGGTAGAATCATTTTGGGTTCCATGTAGAACCCTTTCCACAGAGGGTTCTACAGGGAACCCAAAATAGTTATTTCTACCTGGAACCAAAAAGGGTTCTACCTGGAAGGGTTCTCCTATGGGAACAGCCGAAGAACCCCTTTGGAACCCGTTTTTCTAAGAGTGTAGGACATGCCCATTTAGATTTGTCCTTCAGGTGCCTGATGGTTCTTTTGCTTGAATGGTTTACCTCTGTGTAACTCTGAGTTCTAACCCTGGTGTTTCTGCCCTTTGACCCCAGCTGCACCCCAGTTCGTCATCAGGCCGCGGGACCAGATCGTGGCCCAGGGTCGCACCGCCACCTTCCCCTGTGAGACCAAGGGCAACCCCCAGCCTGCAGTCTTCTGGCAGAAGGAAGGCAGCCAGGTAAGAAGAGCACGTAAACACCTCTCAATGACCCATAGCAGGGCCTGGAGCTTTTCCTGAACACCCCGACCTGACCAGGAAGAACATGGTCAGGAAAAACTACTGGCCTGTAAAACAGCTTGGTCCAGTCTTCAACCACTGGTCCTATACTGTAAGGACCTGTAAAATAGCTTGGTCCAGTCTTCAACCACTGGTCCTATAGGGAAAGGACCTGTAAAACAGCTTGGTCCAGTCTTCAACCACTGGTCCTATAGGGAAAGGACCTGTAAAATAGCTTGGTCCAGTCTTCAACCACTGGTCCTATACTGTAAGGGCCTGTAAAACAGCTTGGTCCAGTCTTCATATCTCTGTATTTACTAGAATGTTCAGTGTTTTTTCATCCAGTGTGTGTCCAACATGCATTATTTATGGATAGCAGTTATTACTGTGTAACTGTACTGTCTAGTGTTGTCAGCATACACACCACTTAGATTGGATAGTAACCATGCCCTTGGCTGTGTGGGGAGGACCCTGCTGTGTCTATAATGTCAGTCTGTGTGACACTCAGCTCCCCAGTTCTACACAAACACACACACACACACACACACACACACATACATAGAGCAAACTACGCTATATCCCATCAGTATCTCTGGCACACTCAAACACCACACCAGATATACCTTTGTATGGCCAGTGAGGAGCTAATCAGTTCACATGACACCGTGCTGATAACAGTGATCCTATCCCTCACACAGAGCAGAGCGGATAGCCCATTCACATACCTGGAGATCCTCACAGTCCACACAACGCACAACAACAGCAGTAATTAAGAGCCTGCCAGAGCCTGTAGATGAACCAGAGATATGATTCAGCTCTGGCTGGGAGTCACACACACACACACGCACACACACACTGAGCCTGGGGCCAGACAATTACAGCAAAGTGCCACTCAGAGATTGGGAAGGGGTGAAATACACATTTGCATGCAACACACACACACTGTATACTTACACTCACACCGATGCTGAACACACAGGCACACTTGCCGAAACCTATTCTCAGCCCATTCTCACATCAAAGTAAGTGATGAATCCTATCTGACTCACTGCAACACGGCGTACTGAGCATGTGCATGCAAAGATCAACATTCATTTACACTAGTATCCTCTCAGTAAATAGACCCCCAATGTACTGTGACTGCGCCCCAGGTCTTTTACATTGATTTCACAATAGCCGAGTCACAACACTATTTTCCCTCTCTCTTGGTTTATTGATGCTTCTTATCTTCTCTATCTCCATCACCACCTCTCACTAAATACCCCAGCAAATCACACCTGGCCCACTCCCTCCGTCTGGCTCTGCTATGGACACGTTCAATAGAACCTGATGCTCCATGGGATGGGCTGGTGCTGGGGGCCATTAGGAGAAGCAAAGCAGAATGAAACAAGCTATCAAAGCCAGACCAGGTGTAGAGAGAGTTTCAGACTGTGTTCCCTCCCAGCTCTCTAGAGCTTCTGGCATGGCTGGCTGGGAGAATTCATCCCGTCCATTATGTGTAACCAAGCCATCAGATGTGATAGTTGTGTGTAATTCCTTAACCCGGTGATCGATGGAATGGCTCTGTTAACTGGCCGTGTGTGTGTCTAAACCAGAGTGATTAAGCTATGTGAGTGTTTGTCAGTTGGATGTGTTCCTGGCTGGAATGGGTCCATGTCCCTCTACTAATTGGCCTGCTTCCTCTCTTCCTGCAGAACCTGCTGTTTCCCAACCAGCCCCAGCAGCCCAACAGTCGCTTCTCTGTGTCCTCCAGTGGAGACCTGACCATCTCGGCCGTGCAGCGGACAGACGCAGGCTACTACATCTGCCAAGCCCTGACCGTGGCTGGCAGCATCCTCGCCAAGGCCCAACTGGAGGTCACAGATGGTGAGGCCTGCCGCATACCCACCCCGATGCCAAACACTACAGCACCATGCGTTAATGCAGCATGCATACACACTCTGCTATGCTATCAGCACACACACACACCACGCACACACACACACACAGACACACAGACATAAATGCAGACCCACACATACTTGTGCAGACACACACAATCAGACACACAGCCTTCACTGTACACAAAATGGTTAATGTACACACATGAATGCACAGTGAGAGAAGTGTCTTTAATTTGGAGTGAATTAATCAGAACACATGCCTTGCCCAGTTGTCTCTCTAATGTGGATTTTGGCCTTGAGTACTGGGGGAAATGTAGCGTAAAAGAAACAGTATTTTACCATGTACAGGAATTCAATGCTGCTTTTTTGTCTGAGAAATATCTAGAAATGATACTTGAACTTGCTTTTGAAATATTATTATTTTTTATATTTGTTTTTTGTCACGACACAATTTAATGAAATACTTGTACAAGTTTAGCTGGAGAGGGAATACAGCATTGCCCTTGAGTCTCTCAGTATAATGATCAGCAGCATCTGGCTGAGGGAGGCAGTGAGTCAAGGACTAAGTGATTGAGTGAGTGAGTGACAACAGTTAGCATGTCTGCTGGATGACTTATGAGGGCCTGCTCAGTCCCACTGCCTCCAGTCTATTCTGCTTTGGAGATGGGAAAATAGATAGACGGCCTTTCAGATGCCCTGTGAAGGATCAGCCTTTTAATACACCATTTTTTAAGTTAAGGTAATTTTTTATTCAAAATGAAATTAGAATTAGACGTTAATCCATGTTTCTCAAACGTCAAATTTTGAAGTTGTTCCAAACGTTACATTTCAAAGTGTTTAAGGTTAAGTTTAGGCATTAACTCCAAATCCTTATGGTTAGCCATTAACTCCGAATGGTTAAGGTAAGGGTTAAGATTTGGGATAGGCTTAAAACAAAAATATCAAAAACAACTTTCTATCGCTGGATTCGAACATGCAAGCTTTGGAACCAGAGGCAGATGCTTACGCCCATCCACCATCCCCATCCACAATGCTGTAGCAAAACAGAAACCGCTCACTGTTGCCCCCGATGTTCTCAGACATGTATGGACGTCGAATACTGACATCCTGCAGACCTGTCTGAAAACACCAAGGGTTTTAGATATCATAACCTCAAGACGCCTTACTCCACTCATGTTCAATTGTTTAAGATTTACTGTGTCTCAACTGTCTGTTAGAACACACTTGAACACTCGTCCTTGAGTGTGAATGAATGTGTGTTAAGTCGTCTGTGGCTGCATGCTCACACACATACTGTATTCTAAGGGTGTGTGGTGCATATGTGTCTGTCTATCTATTCCTGTGTGTAGGTGTAAGGAGGCAGCGTATGGCTGGACTGTGTAAGATGAGGAACATGTGAGGGAGATGGGTGTTAGGAAGGCTGAGGAGGAGGAGGACAGGAGGGCTGGCTGGCTGGGGCGAGGTCATGGTCACACCCTGCCGCTGGGATCAGGTGATTTAGTGTCCTGGGGGGCCAGCAGAGCTCACTGGGTTCAAGGAGATCTGTAATGAGAAATTCCTGATGCAAACAGTCAAGGCCCTAGCTCTCCCCCCCTCCTCCTGTCCTCCCACGCCTCCATCCATCCACCACCCTACTGGACCAAACCAAGCCAAACTCACCCAGGGTTTTATCATACCTTCTGTCATATCTTAACATGTAATGCTGTGGAGTCATTACTCAGGGCAGACGGGATCATTAAGACACATAACAGAACCCTTCCAGGTGTGTTTCGGTGTCTAAGATCTTGGCATTGGAACACATAGGGCTCCATCTGAGCCAATAATGGCCGTTAGAATCATGCCAAGTGATAACAGTGACAAGCAGATAACTCCCTCAGTGAGTTAATGGGGAAGTTAGAACTAACAGTGAGGCCTTAGATGGACAGATAGGGCTGTTTTTAATGCTATCTGCGTGTGGGTTAGGGTCACGGTAATCCTGGTTGATGTATTTAACCACCAGCTTTTCTGAGAAAAGCATTCCAGCATGGCGGAAGCGGTTGAAATAGATGAAATGATGACTTCAGCAGGGCCCACATAGTGCAGATTCAACTCCTATCCCTTTTTCTCTCAGCTAAACTTAATCATGCCATGGTTCTGCCATACCAAGGCAAGTCTGCATCTTCCTCCCCTCCTTCTGACTTCCCTGCAGGAGAGAAAGAGAAAGAAAGAGAGAGAGGGTGTGATGATGTGTTGAAAGGTTAGCGAGGTTGACTGTCTAATTAGCCCCTGCAGGTCTGACATCATTAATCCCTACCTGTTAATTAATGTGTGCTGTGTGATGCCAGGGGACTCCACATTATTCACCACAGCTGAAATAGAAACTGCCAGGGCACTGTAACTGTAACTCACAGATACAGCACCTCTGACATTTACAGTACAACCCACAGGCATTCTCCAACACATTACAAATACATATATTCATCCAAACAGCATTGAACATTAGCATTGATATAAACAAAAAAAACAAAAAATGATTTTATTTTATTTTGTTACATTATTACAATTCTGACTCATTTCGATAATTTCCATGGGGTGCTACTCTCTGGGGAGTGAAATATTTGTTTCAGTTCTGGGTGCCAGTGGGTACCTCTGATAGTGTTCCCCATTGAACATGATGGAGTATTTATCTGAACCACCCTGAGTCAACAGGCTGTGCCCTTGCCACCGTACGCCACCACAGACTCCTGGGTAGGATGTAAAAGTAAGGGTATTCAATCGGTAACTGGAAAAGTCCCATCCCCACCCCCACCCCCACCCCACCCCCACCCCCAGCCATATCAATAGACAGTCTGGAAAACACTGCTCAGCTATTCCTTCTCCGCTTCCTGGAAGCACAGTCAGGGCATTGTCTTTGTCCTGTGGTGGAATTACAAGACCTGCTGAGAAAAGAGACCAGCTTTATGATACCGTTACCACATCCTCTCACTTTATGATAAATCCATTAAAAGGCTTACAGATGTAGGATCTTAATTTGATCACCCTGTTGCAGGATAACTTTCCTGCGATGTAGGAAATGTAAAACTTGTAGTGTTTTTGAGGTTTAAAAGTATTCATAATTTCCACTTTGAAATTTCTGACTTGATTTCCCCTAACAAAAATGTATAAACCCCTACAAAAATGTCATAATCCACATAATAATTCACATTATCTGTTGCTGCAGGATTATTTTCCTGCTGTAGCAAACTGGCTCATATTAAGATCCTACATCTGTATATTGTATATCGTACCCCTTTTAATATTCTAATGCCTTGTGTGGCTCTTCTGACTAACTCTCTCTGTCTCTCATCCTATCCCAGTGCTGACAGACAGGCCGCCGCCCATCATCCGCCGGGGTCCGTCCAATCAGACGCTGGGGGTGGACAGTGTGGCCCTGCTGAAGTGCCAGGCGTCAGGAGACCCCATCCCCTCTATCAGCTGGCTGAAGGACGGGGTCAGTTTGCTGGGGAAGGACCCCCGCATGTCCCTGCAGGAGCTGGGCAGCCTCCAGATCAGGAGCCTCAGGGTGAGAACCACTTGAACCACAGCCTGGTCCAGTCATAAAGAGAACTACACATACACTAGTAATGGTGTTCATATGATGAGGGCTGTAAATATGCTTCATACTATTGCGGTAACTTGTCTGCAGCCTCTCATTCTCTATCTCCCTGTTTCCATCCATTCCCCTTAATGGATCTCTGTCTGGGACTCTGTCTCCTCTCTCTCCCCTCTGTGTGTGTCATTACGCTGTATCTCATCTTGTTCCTCCCTATGTACCCTCTGACCCTCTGACCCTCTGACCCTCTGACCCTCTGACCCTCTGACCCTCTAACCCTCTGACCCTCTGACCCTCTGACCCTCTGTCCCCTCTGTCCCCTCTGACCCTCTGACCCTCTAACCCTCTGACCCTCTGACCCTCTAACCCTCTGACCCTCTGACCCTCTAACCCTCTGACCCTCTAACCCTCTGACCCTATAACCCTATGTACCCTCTGACCCTCTGACCCTCTGACCCTCTGACCCTCTGACCCTCTGACCCTCTAACCCTCTGACCCTCTGACCCTCTGACCCTCTGACCCTCTGACCCTCTAACCCTCTGACCCTCTGACCCTCTAACCCTCTGACCCTCTAACCCTCTGACCCTCTGACCCTCTGACCCTCTGACCCTCTGACCCCTCTGACCCTCTGACCCTCTGACCCTCTGACCCTCTGACCCTCTGACCCTCTGTCCCCTCTGTACCCTCTGTCCCCTCTGACCCTCTGACCCTCTTAAAAAGTGTTATTTGCAACATGACTCTTCCTCCTTTTATTTGTGATAACTCTATTTATTCTGCTGACACTGCTATGTCTGTGTGTCCTTGATTGTGTGCAAGAGAGTGTATGTGGTGTGTGTGTGTGTGTTTGTGTGCGTGTGTGTGTGGTGTGCATGCTTAGGCATGCATGAACGTGATGTGCAAGCTTAGTATAATTCAATAGAATGATGGTTAGGTATAAGTTAAATGGACAAGAGGAATCATATTGCCTTAAAGAGATGAATGGGCAGCATTGATTTTAATAAATTGTTCGATACTATCACTTAGTGAAACGACGGCTCTTACAAGACTCAGCTGTAGAGGGCTGGACGGATTCCAGCTGCAGAGTAGAGGAGGGGTGAAGAGTTAAACCACACACACACACACACACACACACACACACACACACACACACACACACACACACACACTACACATTTAGGGTAGATTTAATTTAAAATCCTCACATCCTCCTTTCCCCACTCCGAGGCCTCTGTGGAATAACCATTACGCTTGACAAAGCTGCCGACCACTGACATGTTATTTAATAAATGGAGGGAGGAAACCCAACAAACAAGTAAAGTTTCAGAGAGAGGGATGGAGAGACAAGCCAGCTGTCATCGGTCCAGGGGGCGTCAGCAGCCCACACTAAATGAATTAGCCCGCCTTTGTTGTGGTTGGCAGGGAGGTGGGGGGACGAGGGGAGGGGGGTAAAGTGGTGGAGTGCGGTGAGGAGATAATGGAATTCATTAGGAAATTAGCGTCAGCACTTTAAGGCACTCACTATGACACACTGTTGTGATCTCCGTGATGGAACCCCTCACATGACGCACTGTTGTGATCTCCGGGATGGACCCCTCACATGACACACTGTTGTGATCTCCGGGATGGATCCCTCACGTGACGCACTGTTGTGATCTCCGGGATGGACCCCTCACATGACACACTGTTGTGATCTCCGGGGTTGGATCCCTCACATGCATTTAGAACAACCACTAGACCAATGAATAATCATCTGATCAAGCAGCTGTGGAGATCCATACTAATATCTAGTCATTTTTAACAACCACCTGATGTAATGTTTCTAAATGGGTTGTTCTGTGGTCAGGTGGTTGATGTTCTGTGTTTATCCATTCTACTCTAGCTCTCTGACTCTGGGATCTACACCTGTGTGGCTGCCAGCTCCAGTGGCGAGACCTCATGGAGCGCCTTCCTGGAGGTCAAAGGTATGGCACAGGGAACATGTACAGCTAGTTTTGTAGTAAACACAAATACATGCTCATTATACCATACATATTCCATTCTGGGAATAGTTCTTTATCCATTCCTCTTCATCCTCCCATTTAACAATAGTTCCTGGTCTCTTTCTCCTGCAGACCAAGCTGGGGTGATGGTCATTAAGAACCGTGATGACAACGAGCTCCCTGGCCCTCCCTCCAAACCCCAGGTCACTGACGTCACCAAGAACAGCGTCTCGTTGTCCTGGCAACCCGGCCTGGCTGGGGCCACGCCCATCTCCTCTTTCGTCATCGAAGCCTTCAGGTTAGTTATGAAGAACCTGAGTGATTTCCTCTTTTCACTTTTGTATTGCTTATTAATTATTGTGGTGAGGTAGCACATTTGTGATACCCTTTTCATTGTCCCATTGCAGCCAGTCGGTGAGCAACAGTTGGCAGACGGTTGCGGACCACGTGAAGACCACGCAGTACACGGTCAAAGGCCTGCGCCCCAACACCATCTACCTGTTCATGGTGCGGGCGGTCAACACCCAAGGCCTCAGTGACCCCAGCCCTATGTCAGAGCCTGTCAGGACACAAGGTATGGACCTTTTACCTGGATATAACTGCATGACACAGTAGAATAACTATTTTCTTGAATCATGCTGTAAGGATTCTGGTAGTCATTTTCCCTATGATAAAATGTATAATTTAGCCTCCCCTTCACAGTGACTGCTGCAGCTTTCGATTGGGAAAAGGTCATTGTGTTCCACTTAGATAGTTATCAGGCCCTCTCAGCACGGTACTGTGTTGGCTGAACAGTAACAATTCTACTGAGATAGCCACCGCAACAACTTCCGCAGATCAAACTCTCTATCTCAGCTCTGCTCATTAAGGCTACAGTCGGGCAATTATGTAAAATAAGCATGTCTACTTTTGGAAGGTGTATGTGAGTTAACGCTATCCCTGCCATGTTAATGATCATAACTGGAGAAAATGACTGCCTCCAAACTCAAAGAAGATTAGATGAAGCTGCCATATAGACCTCAGTCTCCTTATTACGTGTATTTGATAAGTCCACTCCACTGCAATACCCCAGCAGCCTTTAGACTAAACATTGTCCAATTGCAGGCCAATATTGGGTTGTGCATAGAGAGAGGGAGTCTTTAAATAGCAGTACATCTCTCATTATGTGCTGTTGGCTTCGTTTTGATGCACAGAGATGGTTATTGACAATGGCAGTCACTGAAGATGAATTGATTTTTCATGTCTCCCTAACTGCATTTGGCCTGTCGTCCTCTATTACGACTCTGATCCATGACTTTATTGGCATTTTCATTGGGCCTGTTTTGAAATACTATTTCCTCTTGTGAATATTTAAAAAATATATATATATATTGCCCATCTATTTCCCCTCAGTAAATAGGACCAAAATATGTCAGTTGCCATGATTGTGTCTTTTCTTTAACCACACTGAAAATCTCATGCATTTCACTGGGGTTTTGATTTGCTTTTAACTGAAAACACTTGCAAGTGTGAATGAAATGGGAACTGTGGTGGAAATAAGTGTCATAGTGTCATTCATTCATCTTGTCTGGGTTATGTATTATTATTGTTATTATTATTATTATTATTATTATTATTATTATTATTATTATTATTATTATTATTATTTGTGTTCAGAGTTCACTCATTGATGTGGTAGTTGTTCTCTGGCTGGGCCTCAGTGAGAGCAGAGAGGAGAAGGGTTCTTAACAGCTCAAGTTCTCTTTCTTTTCTCAAAGCCAGACCAGTTCTTTATTCAAACTGAAATGAGGTCATTCTAATGCAGAGGAAGTTGCGTCTTTTCAAATGAAGTCATGATCACAGAGTGTTGACTCCTTTGTGGAGTCTGATTGGTATGTTCATCCATTCTCTCAACAGAACCTCTTATGATGGACTCTGCCTCATTGTAAGGAATGGAGGGAACCGTGGCTTTGAAAACTGAGTAGGAGAATTGACAGTAATCTCTCTCTCTCTCTTTTTTTTTCTCTTTCTCTCTCTCTTGCTCTCCCCCCCTCTCTCTCTCCAGACATCAGTCCTCCAGCCCAGGGGGTGGACCACAGGCATGTGCAGAAGGAGCTGGGGGAGGTCATAGTTCGTCTGCACAACCCAGTCGTCCTGAGCCCCACCACCATTCAGGTCACCTGGACGGTAAGTGTCACACTGTGATTGGACAATCCACCTGTCTGTCACAGACATCACCATTCAGCAGACTTAGCAGTTAGTCATTACTATTTAGCTCTGCCAGGTGTCTGTGTGTTCCTTTATTCTGTCCTATAAGATTAAATATGAGAAATCTATTTTAATTTACACCAACCTCATTCTCGAACATTGACTTAAGCTACTCAGTATCCTCTGGGCTGTTTTATGTCTTGATTTTACAACCGTGAGTCCATTACAGTTGATATGAAAGGGATGTGGACTCTTTGAAGCTGGCAAGGTGTTCCTCAGGGCTCCTATTGGTGTTTTCATGTAAGGAAATACGAGTCAAATAAATCCTAAGACTCTACAGCTTTGATACATTATAGTTGCTGACTCTTCATGTAAGCGAACATCAAACAGTTGACAAATGGTTTCTTACAGCTGCAGCGAACATCAAAAGAGGTGTCAGGGACATCTGGTCTCATACATTTTACGTCTATCTTTGGTTAATTTTGAATTAAGACAAATGCTTTGCATAGAAACAAGTACATTGAAATGAATTGTGTATATTTGGCATGCTTGTGGTCCTTCATCTCTGAGTGTATCTCAAACCAGCTTACTTACCAACCTCTCCCCCACACACACCTGGTCCCCAACACATACACACACACACACACACACACACACCCATTGCACAGT
Organism: Coregonus clupeaformis; assembly: GCF_020615455.1. Taxonomy (NCBI): domain Eukaryota; kingdom Metazoa; phylum Chordata; class Actinopteri; order Salmoniformes; family Salmonidae; genus Coregonus; species Coregonus clupeaformis. Next base: position 26,153,028 of record NC_059197.1, on the reverse strand, counting down.
CTGTCTGTGTCTACCCCACCATAAGGACGGACATGTGCCAGAGAGACACTGTTTTATTCATTTAGAAACACAATTTGGACTGAGGCTGAATCATTGAGAGAAATCATGCCTCTTACAGTACAAGGGTATGCAGCAGTAATAACTTACAGTCAGTGTATTTCTATATTAGACCATGACATTTAAACATGCACTCTCTTCTTGTTACTCAACGTTGACTTTATTTCCTTATTGGTCTTTCATCCTGCGTTAACTAGCCCCAGTTGATATGTTCCAATTCACTATAAATCAGTCGATAGCTGGTATTTATGGAGATGTCATTGGGTGACATGGGGTGGCTGCTTTCATTTCTAAATGAACCACATTAGCAGTTTTCCCTGTGACGTTTATTAACCCCCCCATAATAAGCTCCCACCCCCCCCCAGACTAACAGGCACATTTAATACTAAAGCATTGCTTTATGAATGTGTGTACAATCAACACAGAATACGGCCACCTAATCAATCAGGGTCCATTCAGTAAACATAGTGCGGCCTCGGAAAGGCTTTTATATTCCCAAATCATTCCATTAATGAAAGTTACACACCACGCTAGCCCAGAATCCATTCTGCTGATTTACTCCAGCTACACAGGCTGAAACAGCTGCTTAATATCCCACTTGAAAGGCCCGCTCACTTCTCCCACTGTTAAGAAACCATTACTATGAGTTATGCCCCCCCTCCCTTCCTCTGCATAAATTCAACTTTTCTCTCTCTGGCTAAATGGGCCCAAGTTTAGAACCAAGGCACCTTAACAACTGGGAGAGCACTATCACACCTCTGGGCTCTCTGTCTGTCTCCTCAATTGGACAGATTTGTATATATTGTCCCTGGTGTGTATTCTGTTGACGACAGTCAACGGCCGATCATTTCACACTCACACGTTTGTCCTTGGCCTTGTGGGACCCTGCTTTAGGTTTCAGTAGTTGGTATTTACAATACAAGCAAGACATGCATATGTATGGTTTTATAGCTGTGCTCCTGAAAGCCTTTTTATGAAGGGCTTGGGTGCAGTGTGCTCAGTGTGCTGAGCGAGAGGGAGGTGATTCCGTGCTGCTCGCCCCTCTCTCTCAATTCAATTTCAATTTAAGGGGCTTTGTTGGCATGGGAAACATATGTTTACATTGCCAAAGCAAGTGAAATAGATAATAAACTAAAGTGAAATAAACATTTTTTTTTTTTTTTTTACAGTAAACATTACACTCACAAAAGTTCCAAAACAGTAAAGACATTTCAAATGTCATATTATGTGCAAATAGTTAAAGTACAAAAGGGAAAAAAAATAAACATAAATATGGGTTGTATTTACAATGGTATTTGTTCTTCACTGGTTGCCCTTTTCTTGTGGCAACAGGTCTCAAATCTTGCTGCTGTGATGGCACACTGGGGTATTTCACCCAAAAGATGTGGGAGTTTATCAAAATTGGGTTTGTTTTTTAATTCTTTGTGGGTCTGTGTAATCTGAGGGAAATATGTGTCTCTAATATGGTCATACATTTAGCAGGAGGTTAGGAAGTGCAGCTCAGTTTCCACCTCATTTTGTGGGCAGTGTGCACATAGCCTGTCTTCTCTTGAGAGCCAGGTCTGCCTACGGCGGCCTTTCTCAATAGCAAGGCTATGTTCACTGAGTCTGTACATAGTCAAAGATTTCTTTAAGTTTGGGTCAGTCACAGCCACTATGTACTCTCTGTTTAGGGCCAAATAGCATTCTAGTTTACTCTGTAATTATCTGTTTGTTTTCTCATGATTTGGTTGGGTCTAATTGTATTGATGACCAGCTTGCTTAGGGGACTCTTCTCCAGGGTGAGATGGACCTGGAGAAGAGTCCCCTAAGCAAGCTTGTTATGGAAGGTTTGGGAATCGCTTCCTTTTAGGTGGTTGTAGAATTTAACAGCTGTTTTCTGGATTTTGATCATTAGCGGGTATCGGCCTAATTTTGCTCTGCATGCATTATTTGGTGTTTTACGTTGTACACAGAGGAAATTTTTGCAGAATTCTACATGCAGAGTCTCAATTTGGTGTTTGTCCCATTTTGTGAATTCTTGGTTGGTGAGCGGACCCCAGACCTCACAACCATAAAGGGCAATGGGTTCTCTCTCTCTCTTTCTCTCCTCTCCTCTCCTCTCCTCTCCTCTGCTCGCCTCTCTCTCTCTCTCTCTCTCTCTCTCTCTCTCTCTCTCTCCCCCTCTCTCTCCTCTGCTCTCTCGCTCTCCTCTCCTCTCTCTCCTCTGCTCTCTCTCTCTCTCTCTCTCTCTCTCTCTCTCTCTCTCTCTCTCCTGAGGGAGGATGTTAATCGAGGTAAGTGTGTCAGATCTGATGATTAAAGACCTATTAAAACTGGAACAGCCTCTAAAGTGGCACGATGTGATCTTGGAGAGGGACAAGTACATCTGTTGAACAACATTGTTTCATGTACTCTGGTGTCTCAGTACTGTGCTGCACACCTATGGTCTTGATCCTTATCTATTAACCCTCAACTCTGTCCTAACTAAAGAGAAGACAGGTTGTATTTCCTCTCAACTCTGTCCTAACTGAAGAGAAGACATGTTGTCTTTCCTAGGAACCCTGTACAGGTGAGTGAAGCTAACCCCCTTTCGCCCTATGTCTTTGTCCCAGGTGGACCGTCAGTCCCAGTTCATCCAGGGCTACAGAGTTCTGTACAGGCAGACGTCTGGCCTGTTTTCCCAAGGACCCTGGCAGACCCAGGATGTGAAGGTCCCCTCTGAGCGCAGCGTGGTCCTCTCCAACCTCAAGAAAGGCATTGTCTATGAGATCAAGGTCCGGCCCTACTTCAATGAGTTCCAGGGCATGGACAGTGAGTCCAGGTCGGCTCGCACCACAGAGGAAGGTAAAGAAATCACCATGTTATTTCATGGACATTTTCCTCCGTCCAAGTGGTTTCTGTCCACCCAGATTTGGGATGACTGTTTGACATGTTTCCCTGTAGGGCGCCCAATTGTCACGATATCATAAATGTCGCTCACAATAACCTGTCTCATGCTGTGACATTGTGGGGATATTGTGTGTGTGTGAGTGTTGCTGCCTGCCACTGTGTAGCGTGCTGACCTTTCTGCTTGATTGTTTCTGATTGGTGGTGTTTCTGATTGTTTCTGATTGGTGGTGTTTCTGATTGTTTCTGATTGGTGGTGTTTCTGTTGGCCCGCTTCTCATCCATCACCCTGCAACCATGAGCTGAGCTGTGATTGGACGCAGCACTTGCTCACTTCCTACTGGAAGGCGGAGCTATTTCCCTCAGCCTGACTCTGACAGGACATGAAAGGGCCGGAGAGAGACATGCTGCACACTGATACACGCACGCACACACAGACACACACACACACACACACACACACACACACAAAACCCCTACCTCCAGACCTCGGGACAGCCTGTGGGATCCTCCATACTTTCCCACTTCTAATGGAGTAGAGCTGGAATTCACATCATTACCTGTTACACTGGGCAAAGACAGATGATATGGACAGTGCAATGGCTGTACATGCTGTACTGATTCATTTGGTAAAGGTGAATAGTAGGGTAGATAAACATGTACAGTACATGCAGGGGAACACGAACAACATAAACACACACAGATACCCGAAGGCTATGTCCCCCCGTTCTTCCTTTCTCTAAACAACCATATATAGACCTTCCTTCCTTTCCCTACACAACCATATATAGACCTTCCTTCCTTTCCCTACACAACCATATTCAGGCCTCCCTTCCTTTCCCTACACAACCATATTCAGGCCTCCCTTCCTTTCCCTACACAACCATATTCAGGCCTCCCTTCCTTTCCCTACACAACCATATTCAGGCCTCCCTTCCTTTCCCTACACAACCATATTCAGGCCTGGGCAGAGAGGAGACCATTCAGATCCGGCTGCTGTGACATGCCCATTTATTTCCCCCAGTCTCAGTGGAGGGGCCCTGTCTCCTGTGACCAGTCCCTGTATGCTGCATCACTCTATACTGTAGGCCCTCATCACACACACACACACACACACACACACACACACACACACACACACACACACACACACACACACACACACACACACACACACACACACACACACACACACACACACACACACACACACACACACACACACACACACACACACACACACACACACACACACACACACACACACACACACACACACACACACACACACACACACACACCGCCCCACAGCACCTGCATATCTCAGCTATTACCAGCTCTGATAAAACTCCCTGCCTCTTCTCTGTCTGCATCCTAGGCCCTCTGAGAGATATATCTCTTTCTATTTCTGACACAGCAGAACCTCTGTGTGTGTTGGCCCATTCCAGTCACATGCAGGCAGAGGCAGAGACTGAGGCAGTGCTGGAGGCTCCTGTGAGGCCATGGGACAGACACTGTGAGGCCATGGGTTTGGAGAGTGATTAAAACTCAGTGTGTCCATTAGCTAACATTATTAGAGCATCCCATCCCCAGAGCATCTCCACCAGGACTATGATGGGATAATACTCACCCCTCCATTACTCTACCTTACCTTTCCTTCATCCATTTTATCTTCACTTTCTCCTTCTCTCTGGTCCATCTGGAGAGGGGAGAGTGACAGTCAAGCCAAGGGGATGAGAAATAGGACACATTATATGAATAGAACACATTCTATGGACAGAACACATTCTATGAATAGAACACATTCTATGGACAGAACACATTCTATGAATAGAACACATTCTATGAATAGAACACACACTATGGACAGAACACATTATATGAATAGAACACATTCTATGAATAGAACACACTCTATGGACAGAACACATTATATGGATAGAACACATTCTATGAATAGAACACTCTATGGACAGAACACATTATATGAATAGAACACATTCTATGAGTAGAACACTTTCTATGGATAGAACACTTTCTATGGATAGAACACTTTCTATGGATAGAACACTTTCTATGGATAGAACACACTCTTGAACACATTCCAGTGATATGAAGTCCACTGACAGATTGCCTCAGAAGGGGACCAGAGAGGCCCATCTATTATGTTAAACACCCAGCCAGCCTGCCTGGTTCAGGGGGAGAGTTAGAACCAGTAGTCAGTGGAGGTAGGAGGCGAACAGTACAGTATCTACCTCCTGCTGCCTGTCTTTTCCCAGCGTAGAAAATGACTTGCTGCATATCTCAATGGCTCTGAGGCCCAGATTAGCACTCTACTGTTTGATGGCATTGTGTGCATTAGTGTGTGTGTGTGTGTGTGCATGCGTGCGTGCGTGCGTGCGTGCGCATGTAACGTACGTGTGGAGACGAGGGGTCACATTCCTGCCAGCCATACATCAATGGGCTAATGGCTCTATTAGAGCAGCCGGCTATTGCTCCTAATGAGTAATGTGTATTGTTTAGCGCAAATATGCATAATAATAAGATGCTAAATCATTCATAACATTAACTTTGAACGACATTGTCTCTGATGGCTGCTGTGCTGCTATGTTGCGTTTTGTCACCTCTGTGTAATCTAACACAGCTGCGGAGGGTGGCGGAGGCCTCTGAGCATGATGGGAGATGGGCTGCTCCCTTAGTGGTGGGTTTCTAATAAGGCTTCCATCATTGGAGCCGTTTGTCTTCTTCCTCCATGCCTGCTCCTCTCTTGGCCTTTTGGGGGTCAGTGTACCAGGATGACTGCAGTGAGGGATGATCGTAGATCTGCAGCTTGACACATGCCGTTTTGGAGGGGGTGGGGGCTAGCTGTGGGAGGTGAGAGAGAGGCAGCCTCAGAGTAATTGACCTGTCAGCATTCTGCTGTGGTGTGGCTGCCCTGTCAGTCGCAGCAGGAATTAGAAAAACATTATTTTTTAAAACATTATTTTCACTTTGCTTCATTGTTATTTATTCATTTGCCCGGTGCTCGGTCGGCCGGAGGAGAGTTTCTATGAAATGACAGTGATGTGAGGTTAATTATGAAACCCGGGGCTGGTGTCTGCTGTGGGCTCTGGGCTTTTTCTCTCAGGCCATGTACACACCCCATCTATAGAGCTGTGCCTCGCTTTAGAGCCTCCCCCCTGCTCTATACCACACTAGCTTTAGTTCCACCTGGCTGAGCGATAAAACCAGTCAATATGTTTACCTAGCCCCATGTTTCAATTCTCCCCAAAATACATTTCTTCAAATTTTCCTCATGTATGGCTGCACTGCTGTACGGCTCATCCTATAAACCTGTTGACCCACATGCCTCCCTGGTTGAGTCAATGGAGGAGTCTTAGCTTGACTGAGGGTGCTTGTCTGACTCTGCCTGGCTGTTACTCTGAATATCAATAGCACTATTCTGTGTGTAAATCCCTCTGTGTTGGAGCAGGCGCAGGAGCAGGCCTGGGATATTAAATCATAGTGAAATGTTAAAGATAGCCGTGTCAGACCTGCCTGTTCTCCACGTAAATCCCCTTCTAATGAACTGCTGCTCTCCCCTCAGCCACCTGTGTCTTCCACCTGCTAACAACTACACACACAGTGTGAGAGAGAGTGCGTGTGTGAGTGTGAGTGTGTGTGTATCGGAGAATGGAATGCTCTCCCCCTCTCCCTCTTCCCTGACCATCTACTGTTTTCTCCGCCCCCCATCTGTCTCCCCTCAACCCCAGCTCCCAGTGCCCCTCCCCTGCAGGTGACAGTCCTGACGGTGGGCAACCAGAACAGCACCTCCATCAGCATCTCCTGGGACCCACCTCCTCCAGACCACCAGAACGGCATCATCCAGGAGTACAAGGCAAGTCACAGAGAGAAGATAGGCTGGATGTAACCTGATGGCTCGGGCTTACTGAGAGGCCATCAGAATCAATATAATACTCAACCTGACCCAACTGTGGCAGGATTTTATGCTCTCTCTTCCTCTGTCTCTCTCCCTCTCTTCAGATCTGGTGCCTAGGGAATGAGACACGATTCCACGTGAATAAGACGGTGGATGCAGCCATCCGGTCGGTGGTTGTGGGGGGGCTTCAGGTGGGGGTGCTGTATCGGGTGGAGGTGGCCGCCAGCACCAGTGCAGGGGTGGGGGTCAAGAGTGAACCTCAGCCCATCGTCATAGGTAAGAGAACTGTGGGGAGGAGAAGGGGGGAGGAGAAGGGAAGCAGTGAAAGGGGGCGTTATGGTAGATTATACAATGGTTGGGTCTAATCCTGAGTGCTGATTGGTTAAAACCGCATTCCAGCCGGTGTCTATTCAACAAGTTACCACCGGCTAAATTTATGACATTAAAATGCATATTTACTCTGTTCCATCTGACTGCGCAATCCACTGTCTCATCAGCCCAGTCAGGCAATTTATACACTTGATCTCCACTATTAAAAGCATCTAGACATTTTCTCACATTTCTTTTAGACTAACATTTAGTTTTCAACAGCGGAGATTTGTATAAACCTTGCTGTCTGTCTCTCAGACATTTGCAACATTGTTTCAATATTCAAATTCGATCTCCAGCTGTCGCATAGTAATGAATGTGTCGGGAGTCGGGACGAGACAGACAGGCAGGCAGCTTTTTTCAGCCAGTCGAAATCATGAATCAGCATCATTTGTATGGATATATACAAAGACATTTCAATAGAAAAGAGGTAAAACGAAACGAAGTGCAGCTAGTTTGCCATCTTTCCAGCTTCAGTTTGAAGTGATTGTGTTAGCTGTGTTGTTGGCTAGCTCCTCTGAACAACAGTGTCCTGACGAGAGAGCACATTTTCTATGCCAGGTGAAATTGCGCATATTAGCTCATTGTTAAGGATGTATCCAAATAAATGTCACTAGAAAATAGCTTAAACAAATGCAGCTACTTTGTTGTTATTCTGGCTGCACTGTTTGACGTGACTGTAAGTTAGCCGTAGTTGCTAGCTAGCAAGCAAGGGATAAGAACGTTGCCAGCCAGTATACAGATACAGAACAAAAAGACTGAACGACTGGGTCGCGTCTCTGGCAACCAACCCGATAGAACGAACAACCAGCCGGCTTGGGGAGCAACCCTAGATTTGTGTCGGCACTATATATTGTGGAAGGATGAAATAGTATTAATAAATTCATCATCATCATAAAATAAAATAAAAAAATGAACATATGTAAATCATTATTTGAATATGTTGGTAACCCGTTGTATAAAAGTGATAATGCCCTCGAAGCCGGTGTTTGGAGGATATACTTCGTCTCTGGCCTAACAACACCCGTGCCAATATATCCTCCAAACACCGGCTTCTTGGGCATTAGCACTTAAATGATTGAGGAATGTAAAAGTGGCTCATTGATTACTCATCCATAATTACAGAAAAGCCCATTTCGTTTTTGAAGGATATCGTTTTTTAAATTGGAAAAAACCATCACTCCAATTAACATGGCCAACAGACAGGGAATACAGAATGCTTATTTAAATGCTCAATATTATTACTGATTGGGGCAAAAGTATTTACAATTAGAGAGCGTGTGACATGAATGATCAGTCAGACTGATTGTATTTAAACCATACCTCTGTTATTTTGATGTGTAGCCAGGCTGTGGTGTAGGTCTGTGTGATTTATGTGGACCAGGGGCTGATTGTGTCTGATTTGACCCATAACTGATGGCTAGGCTTGTAGCATACTCTTATTTTCCCCAATGCCACTCCTATAATCCATCTCACAGTTCTCCAAGCCAAAGATTGCAGATAAATTGTCATGTGTGCTTTTCTGAGAACCACCTCTTGTAGTGTCAGGCAGACAAGTCAGAGTGAGCTTCGGTTGGTAGATCGATACAGAGCAGGGTGTGTGCCTCTCATCTCACATGGTCTATTTTACTGAAGTGAATTAGAGTCTGAGTTAAGCAAATAGCAGGATCACCTGAGGGGTTGTCATCAGCTTGTAGGATTTAGCCTCTCTCCCCTCTCTCTCTGTCTGCACATTAGGTTTCACAGCACATCCATGTTCTACTCTCTCAGTCAATATGTTAGCTGTAATTGACAAGAGGCTGGTGTTGCCTCTGTATCTTACCATATCTAGTTCTCTACACATGGCACCCAGTCCAAACTACAGATCTGTGCATGGAATTCCCATTTTCCTTTACATCTCCCATGGAGGTTGAAGGCATATCTTGAGGTAGAATTGAGCTTTTAGTGAATATGTGGGGACTATTACAGTGCTGATATTGTCCCCAGCCGGCTAGCAATTGTAATAACAAAATGGTTTATTACAATGCTGAATCCTTTTTCACCGCTTAATCAAACAACCTCGCATACACAGCCTCACACTGGTCCCAACCCCCCCCCCAACCCCCCTTGTCCGTCCCACCCCAGGTAAGGACTTCCGTGATGTGATCATGAGTGGGAACAGGAACAACAGCATCACGGAGCAGATCACAGACGTGGTGAAGCAGCCGGCGTTCATAGCGGGGATCGGAGGGGCCTGCTGGGTCATCCTCATGGGCTTCAGTATCTGGCTGTACTGGAGGAGGAAGAAGAGGAAGGGCCTCAGCAACTACGCAGGTTAGACCGGCAGGCTGGAGACACACAACATACAAACCGTACTGTAGGTTCACACACCCTACCTCTGGGAGTTTGCTTCTTGCCACCAATACAGAGAGTACTCAACAAACTTCCTATATTTCTACTGTCTGAGATGATGAGGCTCATCTTGATGCAGAGCAGAGTGTTGGCGTGAATCGTGTTGTGATGGTCGTACTGTTTGACACGTCCTCCCACGGTGTTGATACTAGCATAGGGTGGCAGGGCCTGAGTGGGTTGCTTGTACAACTGACTCTCTGCTGGTCTGGCCGGTCACTCAGGACTGAGCCATGCTGGAGCTGGAGCCAGTCCATCCATCCTCCTACACGCCGACCCTGACATTTCAGACTGAGTGTGGGTGCTCGACCCCAGTCAAGACAGCCAACCACCATGGACAGCCTTCCACTGCCAGACTATTTAATTAGAGAGTAGGAGATAGATAGCACATTAGTAATGCATGTGATGTTATTCAACAATGGCTTTAAGACTTTAAATCAGTACAAGAACATAGTTCTCTCTCTCAATAGTTTGTCTTTTTTCTTATTGCACATCTCTTTTTTGACATTTATTCAATTTTTTAGAGCAAACTGACTTTAGAACTTGCTACAGTTCTTGATCATGCTACAGTCAGTCAAACGGCTGTAACCTGTCCTTCATTTCTGTTTGTTACATTTTGTGTATGTTGTGTTTTCTTTGGTTTGTTTCAGTTGTCTCTACATCTCTGTGGCCTCTGAGCTGCTTTCCTGGCTGTCGCCCTGCACACTGGTTCATGGGGATAGCCCCTCTCCTCTGGCCCCATTTGGCCTCCTTGGCCCCCAGCCCCAGTGTGCAGAGACCCCCAAAGCAATGCTTACAGCGCCTCTGTAGGCTTTTAACACACGACTTCTCTGTCTTCTTGTTTTGCAGTTCAGTCCTTCACCTTCACCCCTGCAGGTACTGTTCATTTGTCCCTCCTCACCTCTCCTCCTGCCTACATTATATATGTTTGACAGACTCCAGGCCTTGCCCTATACAAATCCAAACCCCACCTTGAGGTGGCAAAACCCCATATTTCACATATTTTTTCACGCTGGAAGAGATGGCTTGAAATAGTCTAAATTCTGTATTTGTAATTGGGCAGGGCCTGAGCACTGCAAACAGCTGTCCCTGTCCCTGCTCAGTCATCAGCCGTGTTGTCATACCGTACTGTGTTGCTGTGTTTGGGTGTTGTGACCATCAGTGTTTCAATGAACGTCCATCCTCTGGCTGTGGTGTTCCTCTCTCTATCTGGTATTCCTGTTGGGACTTCCCTCTTTGATGGTAGTGGGTATTCCTCCCAAAGATTCTTCACTCCCCTCTTTGATGGTAGTGGGTATTCCTCCCAAAAATTATTCACTCTCCTCTTTGATGGTAGTGGGTATTCCTCCCAAAGACTATTGACTCTATTCTTTGATGGTAGTGGGTATTCCTCCCAAAGACTCTTTACTCCCATCTTCGATAGTAGCTAGTGGGTATTCCTCCAAAATACTCTTCACTCTCCTACTGATGTTCGTGTGACATGTATGCATTGGGCTTGAAGGGGTCCTTCTCTTTCTACAGGTGTTGGTGTTGATTGGGGATGATGTCATTATGTTCCCCTTCTGAAATATCCTCAACGGCTCCTTGTTTTTCCTCTTTCTGGTAGTCTTCTTTATCCTTCTTCATAGCGTTAAGTCGCTCCGCTGCTCTCCCAAAGTGGACCTGACTGGCACCAATGCTGAGCAAGCAATCAGCCTCTGTCTGCCCAGTGTGCTCTCCTGGAGAGAGATAGAGGGATGGGATGGAGAATGGAGGAGAACAGAGTCCATTACAGATGAAATGAGTCCCTCAGACTGGGGTTCCTCTCTGCTGGTCCAGTAGCAGCAGTGTGTCTGAGATAAGGCCAGTTCAGGGAGGCTGGCTGGGGGTCCTGGCTGTAGCCTAGCCACTCCAGTCAACACATCCTCTCTGTGATACACCCACTGCTCCTCTCCCCCGATCTCCCTATGGACAACCCCCCACTCCTTATTCTCACCTGGTGTTCTGGCCGCTGGAAGATAAGTGTTCCACTCAAACGTACTAGTGAAACTGAATAGTGTATGTGTGTATGTATTAGATTGTAAGCACACTGCACAGAGGCTAGAGGATCGGGGTGGTGTACACTGGAAGAGGACAATGAGTCAAGGACTAAAGGGTACGAAGAGGACTGGTTTAGATAGGTTTGATATGAATATTATGGTGGTTGTATTTTAATGTCACTGAGTGTATGAGTGAGGTGGTGTGTCATTTTAGGGTGCTAGCTAGGAGCTAGGAGATGAGGTGATGCCCACACACAGTGTCCTCCTGTCTGTCCCTGTCTCCTACAGTAAAGCTGTCATACAGGAGAGTTAAATCACGGGCTTGTGGAGGCACACGGCCAGCAGGGAAGAAGATCTGATGGGATTTTTATACGCTGATTATGTCCTCCCCCTTAATGCTTATTAAAGGGGATTCATCCGTATTCATATTGGAGAAAGTGCTTATCTGGAGGAAGGAGCTGGGGGCACAGCCAGGTTCTACTCTCTGGCTAACATTAAAGTCCTCCACAGCAGAGTAGAAATGTGTCTGAGCACAGATAGGGACATCAGAGGCCTCTCCACAGCAGAGCACAGTATCATCCTCCCTGTTCCCTTCTCCCTCCTCTTCCTCCTCCTAGGAAATGGAGAGAGAGAGAGAGAGAGAGAGAGAGAGAGAGAGAGAGATAGAGATTATTCTTGGTAGTGGAACAAGGAGAAGTAGCTATAGAGTAATGGTGAATAAGGAATGTCAACCATTTTCTTTTGGAGATCCACTGTCAAAGTATGCAAATAAGCCAGTGTGGTATGATTGAAGCAAAATAACAGTAACGGTTTGAGAAGGGAGTTTTCTTATTTTAGTTCATTACCCTGTGTTGTGGTTGGTTTTTCACTTATACTGCAACATGCTAGTGTACGGTTCCAGAATGATTATGGTAAAGATGTTTTGATTGGTTGACTCTCTAGTGGTTGATGACACAGTGAACAGGTTGTCCTACCAGCAGCCCCTCTTTCTGCCACACCCAACCCCCTTCCTTAAATGATTTCAGTCCCTGCATCACTAATAAGAAAACCCCATCTCCTCTCCTCCTTTTTTCCTGTATTCTCTGAAGACGTTATTTGGCCCATGCCTAGGCTTGTCAGGAAATAAACCTGAGTGGAGGAGAGGAGAGGAGAGGAGTGAAGGAATGTTCAGCCCTCCTCCTCCCTTTAATCTCCATCTAGGGAACAAAAAGACACATTAATATCAGCTCCTTAACTCAAGCAGGGTTCTCTTTTTTCCTTCTCCCCTTGTCATCTGCATGGGGGGATTTCCAAAACTCCTACGCTTCTTTCTCTCTCTTTTTTTTGTGCATTTCCTGTGATCCATTGAAGTTTTTCATGCTCAGTCTTCTGATGTCTTCTTGTCATCATCCGTGTTGAGCAGAGATGAAACGTTCTCTTTGCAGCAGTCTCTTACTCTGAGCTGCTACGGTTTTACTAGCTGCTGACAAAGACCCTTATTTATTATCTATAGATGACTTCTGAGAGTCATGCTAGTCAGTGTACCCTGCTACTAGAGGGATCTGTAACTCACTCCTTTCCTGCCCCCACACATCTAATTATACCTGATTAATGAGCCCTCTGCCTTTTCTAATCATTTTGTTTTGGCCGAGATTTAATCACAAATCCGATAATAACTCGAGATGAAATGAGTTTCTGCTCTCATCAGGCATCTTGTCTTTGGGAGAAACACATTACGTGTCACTTTATGCAAAGCAATGCAATCTCCTATCTTATTCACAGCATCCTTGTTTTAATTTCCATGAAAAGAATGGACACTGTGGGGCCTCTGCATCCCTTAGGGAAGCCATCAATATCCAGCCACCTGCAGAAGACACTGGAAGGACACATGAGCATTGGGTACAGTGGTGCGATCGTTCACAAGGATAATTCCTGATAATGGTTGGGGGCTAAAACCATCAGAACCCTCTCTGATCAACCGGTATTAGTGTTGGCAATACAGCCTTGATGTGGTCAGCTAAAACCATCAGAACCCTCTCTGATCAACTGGTATTAGTGTTGGCAATACAGCCTTGATGTGGTCAGCTAAAACCATCAGTACCCTCTCTGATCAACCGGTATTAGTGTTGGCAATACAGCCTTGATGTGGTCAGCTAAAACCATCAGAACCCTCTCTGATCAACTGGTATTAGTGTTGGCAATACAGCCTTGATGTGGTCAGCTAAAACCATCAGTACCCTCTCTGATCAACCGGTATTAGTGTTGGCAATACAGCCTTGATGTGGTCAGCTAAAACCATCAGAACCCTCTCTGATCAACCGGTATTAGTATTGGCAATACAGCCTTGATGTGGTCAGCTAAAACCATCAGAACCCTCTCTGATCAACCGGTATTAGTCTTGGCAATACAGCCTTGATGTGGTCAGCTAAAACCATCAGTACCCCCTCTGATCAACCGGTATTAGTGTTGGCAATACAGCCTTGATGTGGTCAGCTAAAACCATCAGTACCCTCTCTGATCAACTGGTATTAGTGTTGGCAGTGGTCAGCTAAAACCATCAGTACCCCCTCTGATCAACTGGTATTAGTGTTGGTAATACAGCCTTGATGTGGTCAGCTAAAACCATCAGTACCCACTCTGATCAACCGGTATTAGTGTTGGCAATACAGCCTTGATGTGGTCAGCTAAAACCATCAGTACCCCCTCTGATCAACCGGTATTAGTGTTGGTAATACAGCCTTGATGTGGTCAGCTAAAACCATCAGTACCCCCTCTGATCAACCGGTATTAGTGTTGGCAATACAGCCTTGATGTGGTCAGCTAAAACCATCAGTACCCCCTCTGATCAACCGGTATTAGTGTTGGTAATACAGCCTTGATGTGGTCAGCTAAAACCATCAGTACCCCCTCTGATCAACCGGTATTAGTGTTGGCAATACAGCCTTGATGTGGTCAGCTAAAACCATCAGTACCCCCTCTGATCAACCGGTATTAGTGTTGGTAATACAGCCTTGATGTGGTCAGCTAAAACCATCAGTACCCACTCTGATCAACCGGTATTAGTGTTGGCAATACAGCCTTGATGTGGTCAGCTAAAACCATCAGTACCCCCTCTGATCAACCGGTATTAGTCTTGTCAATACAGCCTTGATGATGTCATCAATGTCATTGAAACTATCGTCTTTTCTCTCCTCCCTTTATGTCTTGGCACTCCCCCTCTCCTCTCCTCTCCTCCCCCTCTCCTCCCCCCCCCCTCCCCCTCTCCTCTCCTCTCCTCCGCTCTGACCCCAGTGACGTTCCAGCGTGTTGACGGAGGTCTGATGAGCAATGGAAGGTGAGTCTTCTTCCCGTCAGTGTTCCATCAGGGACAGGAGATCCCTTCTCTCCACACGCAGAGCCAAACAGCTCCACACCTATCATCACTCTGCCAATCAAAACCAACAGCATACACAATACATCACCTCGATTCTGAAAGGCTTTCTAACCACCTCCATCAGACTGTGAAAACCCAGCAACCCAGCCAAACATTATGCTATAACATTATGGTATAACATTAGACTATAACATTATGCTATAACATTAGACTATAACATTAGACTATAACATTATGCTATAACAGACTATAACATTAGACTATAACATTAGACTATAACATTATGCTATAACATTATGGTATAACATTAGACTATAACATTATGCTATAACATTAGACTATAACATTATGCTATAACATTAGACTATAACATTAGACTATAACATTATGCTATAACAGACTATAACATTAGGCTTTAACATTAGACTATAACATTATGCTATAACATTAGACTATAACATTAGACTATAACATTAGACTATAACATTAGACTTTAACATTAGACTATAACATTAGACTATAACATTAGGCTATAACATTAGACTATAACATTAGACTATAACATTAGACTATAACATTAGACTATAACATTAGACTATAACATTAGGCTATAACATTATGCTATACCATTAGACTATAACATTAGACTATAACATTAGACTATAACATTAGACTATAACATTAGACTATCTCAACGGTATTATTATCAACAACCTGCATCTAAAGCTGTGCTAACCTCTGTCCTGGGATTTACACATCTTCACTATAGTACCCTTGGCTCATCTTCATAAAGTATGCATTATGTCTGCACTGCACTGAGCAAGCCTGCTCTAAGGCTGATAGATGACTGATGGATCTATAGATAACCGATACCTGCGTGTTTACGTCGCACACAGACCTGTGTGCAAACATACATTCCTAACACATCTCCGTTCACGCATCAATAGACAGACTCATAAATCTCCCCAACAGAATTAGCAGAAACAATTTAAGCAGAGAGAGATTTTATTTTATCATTTATCCTTCCCTGCCGACTACAGACAACCTACAAGCCCCCTGGAGTGATACATTTGCCTGTCACTTTGCCAAGGCGACTGAGATCCGAGCACATGTAATAATGTAAAAATAATTACCCAGGGGAGAGGTGTGGAGGTACCCCTGCTGCACCCCACACAGCCTGCTCGCTCTCTGTGTGTGTGTGTGTGTCTGGGTCTCTGTGTGTGTGTGTGTGTGTGTGTGTGTCTGGGTCTGTGTGTGTGTGTGTGTGTGTGCGTGTGGGAGAGAGGGGTTACAGAGAGTGGGGCCCATCTCAATGGCACCAGTTACTGAGCCTTTGTAGGGATTCAGGAGTCTCCCCAGAGAAGCCAGGGCTTCTGTCTGTCTACTGCTCTATCACACCTGACTGGATAGGTAGATCCACCCAGAGCTCACACACTCCGTCTGAGATTCTAAACTAATTCAGAGTCTGTGTGTCTGAGAGAGTGTGTTTTTCCAGGATTTAGTCTACTGTGTGTATCTGTATTTGAGTTAGTTTTTCTGTTTGTGTGTGTGTGTGTGTGTGTGTGTGTGCCTGTGTGTGTTTGTGTGTGTGTATATGTGTGTGTGTGTTTGTGTGTATATGTGTGTGCATGTGTGTATATATGTTTATGTGTGTGTGCGTGCGTGCTGAGTGTGTATAGTGTGTCGATGTGCATGCTCGCCCATATTTCTGCGAGAGCCGCCAGCAAGCACTCAAAGAATTAACCACGCCAATTGCCATGTATTTTCTCGTCTATTTTTTGCTGTGGTGTTTTTTCTTCAATTTTCCACATAAGTGGTTCTGATTCTCACCCCGGCGGATGGGATTGGAGGGGTCTGTATCTGTGGCACTCTATATTTGTCATAGCTTAAGTCAGTGGGGGAGACATTTCTACACAGCACCAGAGTGCTAGGATGCAGTAAGTCAGGAGCTAGCTGGGTTTCTCTAACCAGCACAAAGCCCTGATCCTGGTCCGTTAGTCACAGTGGTGACATCAGCTTCCCCATCTGCCCGCTGCATGGTGAGAGTAACCCGCCCAGTATCACAGGGATATGTGTTAATTTGTTACCTGGGATGTTTATTGCATTAATTAGACAATAGCAAATGGTGTCTGTTCCCAGCTCCTCATTGGCTGCTGCCAAATTGCCCTGACTGAACAAATCACTTAATCGATCACAGAATAAATGATTAATGGAAGATGAATAGGCTGCAGATTGCTACACCTGGTGGCTTGACTTTGGCTGCTCATGTGAAATTGATTAAAGGCGATAAGGGTTCATTCCTTTTACCCTGCCAATAGAGAGATGGTAATTAGGAACCAGTAATAACTATCTCAGTGCCGATCAATATTTTAGCCAGAGCAGATTCTGAGCTATAGAGAGTGGGCTGAGCACAGCAGCCAACGGGTTCTGCCAACACTGTTGCTATGGAGATTCCTTTACATGACGGGACACAGAAGCTAAGTGACAGAAGCCTTTATGAACGGAAAATCTCAAATGGAAATTCATGTTTCAGGCCTTCAGTGTAATTTCTTGTGCAGGCTTTTACTGGGGGTTGTTTTGAGCAGTAGGCGTGCAGAGAGTGAACACTTCTGATCTATGTGGTTGTTTTGAGATGAATATCTCTGGGCTGGCTTCTTTATGGCTCGTCATGCGTTAGGCATCCTGGGCGGTTACTCAGGTTTGCTACCTTTCACAACAAACAGACAAAAAGTCTGATAGGAAAATAGCACAAATTCAAATCTTATCTTGACCAAGGCTGCAATACAGCCCCGAACTCAACTAGGATTCAAAGTAACTTGTCGAGGTTCCAGAAGACGTATGACTGTTTCCCCCCAGAGTCGCAACACACATATAACAAAGACTCCCAATAGAAATCATTCTTATTCTAATTATCCTCTCCCGGAGCAGCTTCCTGTGATGAATACAAGGACGAGGCAGCCATTTCCAGTGCCAACACCTTGTCTTCCAAATGGTCTCTATGGTCTCTCTGCACTGTGCTACTTGATGGATGGTTATTAGGGGTGTGTAGGGCTGTAGGTCTGGTGCTGAGACAGTGGTATAGTACCTTTCTATATACAAGGTCTTCCGTGGTGCAGTGCAGCTGTAGTCGACAGGAGAGAACACGGCCCTCCCTCTCCATTTCTCTCTTTCTTTGTCAACTGCCAGGAAACTGTAGGCTGACAGATGTTGAGAGCGAGGGAGGAAAGGAGGAGGGATGAAAGCAGGAGGTATATGTGGAAGAAAATAAAGGAAAATGGGTTTAGAAAGAGATGGGTTGGGAGAGAGAGAGAGAGAGAGAGAGAGAGAGAGAGAGAAGGGGGAAGTGGGGGAATGTGGCAGTGAGAAACAGAAGGGGAGGTGGTGGGGGATGAGATGTATTACCCTATAAAAAGTGCATGTCTCTGATGCACAGCCATCAATTTGAACGACTCCTTCCCCCCGAGGGCCTGTTTTGGCATTCAGGAACCACGGCGAGGGCTCTTAGCTTGTCAGGGCCTCCCGCCTCCCTCCTGTCTCTGCAGCGCTGCAGTTCATCTGGAGTCCCCCTCCAAGGAACAGCTCTTCTCATTAGAACCTGTGGCTTTGTGACTGAGGGAGAGACTGACTGCAGAGCGCCTATTACCTGACCATGTCCTGGGGCTCTCCTCTCCCCCTCCCTTCCCCCTCCTTCTCCCCCTCCCCCCCTCCCCCTCCCCCTCCCCCTCCCCCTCCCACTCCCTCCCCCCTCCCACTCCTCTCCCCCTCCCCTAAACCTCCCCCTCCTCTCCCCAGGGCCAGCACATCACGTAACCTCACTGAAGCAGAGACAAAAGCCCCGTTAGGCAGGAGGCACTCCGCGGCTTTAAAGGGTGCTGGGATGTAGCACTGAGCATGTCTGAGACTGAGACAGGGACAGAGACTGCAGGGCACTAACAGTGGGGTGTTGCTGTGCCGTGTTCCCTCTAGCAGAAGTCATCCGGTTGATCACGTGATGCTGCCTGTCTGACCGACCGTGGCAGCCAGCCATTTCTCTGCTGCTGCTGTGGAGACCTTGAACAGCTCAGTTCAACCTCTCATTCCACACTCTGCCGGATGCTTTTGTCCGTAGACAAACAGCCTTTAAATCCTCTCTTTACCCTGGGCAGCAAAAATAACACATTGATACATTTCTAGACAAGAGTACATTCAGTATAACATATGAATCCATCTCTATGGTCAGCCATTGGAAACTAGTGTGGTACCAATGGACTGACACACAAACAAAGGCATTTAGCTCCATCTCTCATATCTCATCTAGCTCCATCTGTGTTGCCCGTGGTAACGAGGCTGAGACGTGATTGTATAGTAAAGTGGCCCTAATGGCCTTCCAGCAGTCACCCGTGACAGGTTCAAGTCCTAATGGGAGATTTTTATGGCCTCCACACCCATGGGAGTGACTCCCAACACCTGTTAAATGGAGCCAGCCCCCATACATCCATCCACAGGCTGCAGCAGCCCACCAGTTGACCTGGGAGAGGGGAGAGGGTTCAGGGCTGGGTCTGGAGGACAGCCAATCAACAAAGGCCAGGGCAGTTTGAGCATCACCACAAGGGGTTGATGGGATAGCACAGCAGAGAGCACAGGATGTTAATGAATAAGGTTATGTGTGTCAATGCAGTACGTGTGTGTGTGTGTATTAATGTGTGTGTGTGTGTGTGTGTGTATGAATGTATGTGTGTATTAATGTGTGTGTGTGTGTGTGTGTGTATTAATATGTGTGTGTGTGTGTGTTAGTGTGTGTATTAATGTATGTGTGTATTAATGTGTGTGTGTGTATTAATGTGTGTGTGTGTTTGTATGTGTGTATTAATGTGTGTGTGTGTGTATGTGTGTATGTGTGTATTAATGTGTGTGTGTGTGTGTGTGTGTGTGTGTGTGTTATTAATGTGTGTGTGTGTGTGTGTATTAATGTGTGTGTGTGTGTGTATTAATTTGTGTGTGTATTAATGTGCGTGAGTCAGACTGAGACAAAGACACAGCAGGAGAAAAGGACAGATACAGAGCGATGTTGCCTGAAAGAATTTCAACTTTAAGGGAGCGGCACATAATGTACATACATCCTATCTTTGAATTATCTCATTAGTACCGGAGGCTCACTGCCAGTTTATCCCCCCCCACACACACACACACACACGCTAACATTAGAACATATGTTTCATTTAATGTCTTCATAATGGCTCCCTGCTGATTCCCTGTCATGTTTTCATTCATTATTTCTCAATCCAGTCAAGAAACATGAGATGCTTCCATAATTCAAAAATACACATTCCATAATTGATGGAGTGTGAGGGTTGACTTTCTCTTATGAGGGCCTCGTTTATAAAACTATATCACTAGATTCAGAGATGTATTCAAAGGCATACAGTATTCATAGACAACTTTTCCCTATTACTATTCCTAACTATGACCGTTTTCCATATCTAACATCCCCTGTGTTTCCTCCTAGCCGACCAGGCCTGCTGAATGCCAGTGATCCATGCTACCCGTGGCTGGCTGACTCCTGGCCTGCAACCAGCCTGCCTGTCAATAGTGGCTCCGGGGGACCCAACGACCTCAGTAACTTTGGCCGAGGAGGTGAGAGATCTGGGTCTGTCCTATACACTCTTTGGGTCCTATAGATCTATTAGACTGGGGGAGAGAGGAGAGATACTGTAGGAGAGATGAGAGAGAGTACATGTACATTAGAAGGAGGCGAGCGCGCTAGCAGCAGGGTATAGGCACTGTCACCGCCTGAGTAATGGCAAACAGTCCAGCGTAGTTTCATCAGCCAGACCTCAGAAGACGAGGATGTGAGACAAGATGGCGAGATGGGGAGGGAGGGAGGGGGGTGAGAGAGAGATGGGGAGGGAGGGACGGAGAGAGAGAGAGAGATGGGTAGGGAGGGACGGAGAGAGAGAGAGAGAGATGGGGAGGGGAGGGATGGAGAGAGAGAGATGGGGAGGGAGGGACGGAGAGAGAGAGAGATGGGGAGGGAGGGATGGAGAGAGCGAGAGATGGGGGGGGAATGAGAGAGAGATGGGGAGGGAGGGACAGAGAGAGAGAGATGGAGAGAGAGAGAGATGGGGAGGGAGGGATGGAGAGAGAGAGAGATGGGGAGGGAGGGACGGAGAGAGAGAGATGGGGAGGGAGGGACGGAGAGAGAGAGAGAGAGATGGGGAGGGAGTGACGGAGAGAGAGAGAGATGGGGGGGTGAGAGAGAGATGGGGAGGGAGGGACGGAGAGAGAGAGAGAGATGGGGAGGGAGGGACGGAGAGAGAGAGAGCGATAGCGAGAGAGAGAGAGAGAGAGAAGGGGGGGTGAGAGAGAGATGGGGAGGGAGGGACGGAGAGCGAGAGAGAGCGATAGAGAGAGAGAGAAGGGGGGGGGTTAAAAGATGGTCCTGGGCAGCCAGTCGTGAAGGACAGGGCTAGCTTGACTGCGGACGCTTCTGCCGTGGCTGTACATCATCTCCCCTTCACTGGGCACTCAAACCATACAGTACTACAGAGGGGCTGGGCTCACACCCACACACACACACACACACACACACACACACACACACACACACACACATGCAGAGTGGCACCATTATACCTCATTGGCAGCAACAAAGAGAGGAGAGAGAAAGAAAAACAGAGAGGGAAAGAAGCAGGCTCAGAAGAGAGGGAGAGGGAGAGAGAGAGAGAGAGAGAGAGCTAGAGAGAGAGAGAGAGAGAGCTAGAGAGAGGGGATAGAGGAAGAGAGAGAGAAAGAGAGAGAGAGGGAGGGAGGAAAAGAGAGAGAGAGAGAGAGAGAGAGAGGCCTAAGGTTGGGAGTCAGCGGCCTGAATTAGAATGCATGAATAAGTGGTGATAGATTTTTCAATGAGATGAATATGTTAAACTGGATGTTAAGAGCTGAGCTGATGTCAAAGCGTTGAGCTGCTCAGGGTAATACCCTCACACCCTTGGGACTGTTTCTGCCTGAACCCAGGGTCACTTTGACCTGATTCATAGTTAGACATAGACACCCCTCCAGATAGACACCCGTCCACATAGACACCGCTCCACATAGACACCCCTCCACATAGACACCCCTCCACAAAGACACCCTCCACATAGACACCGTTCCACATAGACACCCCTCCACATAGACACCCCTCCACATAGACACCGCTCCACATAGACACCCCTCCACATAGACACCCCTCCACATAGACACCCCTCCACATAGACACCGCTCCACATAGACACCGCTCCACATAGACACCGCTCCACATAGACACCCCTCCACATAGACACCCCTCCACATAGACACCCCTCCACATAGACACCCCTCCACATAGACACCCCTCCACATAGACATCCCTCCACATAGACACCCCTCCACATAGACACCCCTCCACATAGACACCGCTCCACATAGACACCCCCTCCACATAGACACCCCTCCACATAGACACCGCTCCACATAGACACCCCTCCACATAGACACCCCTCCACATAGACACCCCTCCACATAGACACCCCTCCACATAGACACCCCTCCACATAGACACCGCTCCACATAGACACCCCTCCACATAGACACCCCTCCACATAGACACCCCTCCACATAGACACCCCCTCCACATAGACACCGCTCCACATAGACACCCCTCCACATAGACACCCCTCCACATAGACACCCCTCCACATAGACACCCCTCCACATAGACACCCCCTCCACATAGGCACCCCTCCACATAGACACCCCCTCCACATAGACACCCCCTCCACATAGACACCCCTCCACATAGACACCGCTCCACATAGACACCCCTCCACATAGACACCCCTCCACATAGACACCCCTCCACATAGACACCGCTCCACATAGACACCCCTCCACATAGACACCCCTCCACATAGACACCCCTCCACATAGACACCCCTCCACATAGACACCCTCCACATAGACACCGCTCCACATAGACACCCCTCCACATAGACACCGCTCCACATAGACACCCCTCCACATAGACACCCCTCCACATAGACACCGCTCCACTCCTAATCTGTCTTGAAGAGCAGCCTTGTTCACCTATGACTCTTAACATCACTTTACCTTTCTACCTTTTATTCAAATACCTTGGGATTATAGTTGATGTTGTCTCTCTCTGGGTTTCCTCCAGACACCAGTGTTAATGGGGATAAGACCGGCACCATGCTCTCTGACGGAGCCATCTATAGCAGTATAGACTTCACCACCAAGGCTAGCTACAACAGCCCCAGCCAGGGCTCCCAGGGAGCCACCCCCTACGCCACCACCCAGATCCTCCACTCCAGTAGCATCCATGAGCTGGCTGTGGACCTCCCTGAGGCCCAGTGGAAGGCCTCCATCCAGGCCAAACAGGAGATGGCCAACCTGGGGTACTCCCTACCCGACAAGAACTCCTGCAACAACAGTGAGTGGGATGGAGTGTATATGTGTGTGTGTTGGAAGGAGGAAGTGGGTGTGTGTGTGTGTGTGGGTGTGTGTGTGTGTGTATGTGTGTGTGTGTGTGTGTGTGTGTGTGTGTGTGTGTGTGTGTGTGTGTGTTGGAAGGAGGAAGGGTGTGTGTGTGTGTGTGTGTGTTGAAAGGAGGAAGGGTGTGTTTGTGCGTGTGTGTGTGTGTTTGTGTGTGTGTGTGTGTTGGAAGGAGGAAGGGTGTGTTTGTGTGTGTGTGTGTGTGTGTGTGTGTGTGTGTGTGTGTGTGTGTGTGTGTGTGTGTGTGTGTTGGAAGGGAGGAGGAAGGGGGTGTGTGTGTGTGCACATGTCATACAGATGGTGAGACTTGTCATATTTCCCTGCCATGTGAAATACCCTCAACACAGCTCTATGATACATGACCATACACACAGTGTGTAATATTAACCCGAGCCATCATGGCCACACTCCTTCTGCTGTGAGGGTATGACCCCAGTACCAATCACTGCAGAGTCAGTATGGAGTGTTTCATATGATACCCCAGTTCACCCCTGTTTACAAGCCATAGGTTTACTATGACCTGACAGCAGTTTGGACTTTAATACTCACTATTTCACAGTCTGTCTCTGAAGCCCATTCCAGCTCCACTGTTCGTGACCGCCTGATTCTGTTTTAAGGACTCATTTTCCACTCGCTGCCATTCAGTCTTGGTCACTTTCCAAGGTTAAATAAACACCTGATGAAGGGCTAGGGTGCTAGACTAAAGCATCCATTTTCTCCAGCTTTGGATTACGTTACTTCCCTCTCTCTGTTCTAACTAATTACCTATCCTCTTTAGCACAACTAATATATAAGAAAATAATCCAACTTAATTATAATGGATTTGATAGAAGTATTTTCTAAAAGCCTTGTGGAGTTTCCTACTTCAGGACTAATGAGTATTCTGAGGCTCTTTATACATAATCATGGTCTCATTCTCTAGAGGTTTAAAGTAGATTCATTATATCATTTTTTTTTTGAATGTGCCCATAATGTAATGACTCGTAGAAAACTCAATTCCTAATCCTTTGCTGTCTTGCATTATTTTAAAAAGTAAAATGTTGATTATATCTCTAGAAAATGCTACATTAAATAACTTGCACCTGCTACAAGTGGATTTATCTCTCCCATCTCATAAATTGATAATCATTTGGCCTTCTTCCAAAATATTATTTTCCTCATATTTTTTTTTACATCAAAGTCAAAAACGTTCGACATATTTAACAAATATATAGGCATCACAAACACTAAATGTTTCACTGAGTGAATGTGACCGTGAGTGGGTGAGTGGATGGGTGAGTGAGTGAGTAATGAGAGAGAGAGAGAGAGAGAGAGAGAGAGATGGAGGGAGAGAGAGAGAGAGAGAGAGAGAGAGAGAGAGAGAGAGAGAGAGAGAATATCAAGATGGATGAATAGAAGAGGTGTGTATGAGTGAAGAATGTCCACTGCTTGCCTGATGCTCTAACTGCATGTTCTGCATGTGCTTATGCTTCAGCCAATCACCTGATGCCACTGTATATTTTTGCCCTTTAACCCCACTAGCACTCCTTTTCATTCCTGACTACCGAATGGCCGAGGGATTGTCTAATAGAATGCCACACAACCAATCACAAGATTTCAGCACCACCAGCTCTCACAACAGCTCAGACCGAAGCGGCAGCCTATCAGGTTGGTTTCTGATGTGGCAGGATATGACTGGTCTTCCTGCTCTCTTCGACATTCTGGGATAACTCATGGACTGCCATTTAATCGACTGTATCATTGATCGACTTGTTAATTGCTTTATTGATCTCTTATGCATGTGCAAAACCCAACGTCTAAGGGAGGTCTTTATTAACCCACTCCTCCCCCTCACCACTGTTACTTTGTTCCCACTGCTA
>NC_059197.1:25982693-26122693 GCF_020615455.1 Coregonus clupeaformis | reverse complement strand
AAGGAAAGAAATTGCACAAATTCAAAGCTGTCATTAAGGCAAAGGGTGGCTTTTTGAAGAATCTCAAATATAAAATATATTTAGGTTTGTTTGACACGTTTTTGGTTACTACATGATTCCATATGTGTTATTTCATAGTTTTGATGTCTTCACTATTATTCTACAATGTAGAAAATATAGAGAAGGAAGGAAGGAAGGAAGGAAGGAAGGAAGGAAGGAAGGAAGGAAGGAAGGAAGGAAGGAAGGAAGGAAGGAAGGAAACAGACAGACAGACAGACAGACAGACAGACAGACAGACAGACAGACAGACAGACAGACAGACAGACAGACAGACAGACAGACAGACAGACAGACAGACAGAGATGCATACTGTAGTGCTCAAATGAGAAGTGCAGATAGAGGCTCAGTTTTGCATCAACACAGAGAGGCCAGGGGACAGGAAGCTCTTGATAAACACAGAGAGGCCAGGGGACAAGAAGCTCTTGATTATTTTAAGCTAACGTGTATTTCGTTTGGTAGCTTCAGGATATCTTCTCTTGAAATGTCAGGGATTTAGAGCATATTGGTCCTACTAATTCAATTCACCTGTATAGGAACTCAATTGGGACTGTACCCTTGCACTTACGCCTCCGTGGTAGCCCTTAAGAAATCATATAATTACTGAGATGTATTGTGTGTACTGTGAGGCATGCTATACACACTGGTTTGATAAGGGCCCTGGTTGAAGTGAATCAGGATCCTATTAAATATGCATTTATCTAATTTAGTTTGCTCATCTCTATTCATCTGTGGCTTATCTCTCTATATGCCACAATGTTTCTCTACGAGGACTAAACCCTACAGAAATACACAACAGAGTTCTGACAGAATAACGTATTATAGGTAGAGAACTTCAAAGGCCAGAGTTTGGGTGGCAATGAAGGAAACTTTACTGCACTTCATGTTTTGAAGTCAGCTAATGAAAAACCAGAGGTTTGAAAAGGAACAAAGTAAAAAGAGCAGCAAAGCTTCAAGGTGCTGGGGAGGAAATAATTAACTTTAGGTCTGAGATAGGAACCAGAGGAAGAGGAACAGAAATATAGTCGCTTTCATGGTAGCGTGGGTCTCCACTGTGGATGTGGTGGTGTTGCTCATTAAAAGCTACAGTGCTGGAGGAGGAGAGAGATAGAGGAGGAGAGAGATAGAGGAGGAGAGAGATAGAGGAGGAGAGGAGATGAAGGAGAGGAGATAAAGGAGGGAGAGGAGATAGAGGAGGAGATAGAGGAGGGAGAGGAGGAGGAGAGGAGATAGAGGAGGAGATAGAGGAGGAGAGGAGATAGAGTAGGAGGCTCTGCCTGTGTCTCTCACTCGGCGCTGAGGCACCCAATAAAAACAGAGCCAGTTCAAGGCTGCTGGGCTCGGCTTGGCCCCACAGTTATAGACTGGGAGGGAGCGCCCAAACCAGGCGGTATAAATACCCAACTCCACAACTAAATATAGTGGTAGATCCTTTTGAAGACAGGCCCAGTGTTTGTCAGCGTGAAATGGGTCTGCTGTGTAATTCCTGTGTAGTTTCTAGCCAAATCTTTCTTTGTATTTTTCATATGTTTGTGCTTCTGACTGTAATATCAGTGTCAGCCGTCCTTCCCTCCATGGAAGAGGCTCATTTACAGTATTGATGCCTGCTCCGGTGAGGAGGGACTGGGGGTGATTGAGCAATCACGCCAAATCGCCATTTATTGGGAAAAGTTGAGCGTTGCCCAGAGGAACGATTAGGAAACATAATTACATTAAGACTATACTTCCTGCCTTGGGCTTACTGTTGTTATTTTATTACTCAGTCTTTATCAGACTATCCTCCTCACAGTCCTAACCTCTCTCTCATGTTCTCCTGCAACATTGTTACATTGTTGCAATCCAATCATCTTCGATGGGAACATTTCTGCCCGGGAACAGCTAAAATCGTATAGGGATCTACTGCTAAAGCAATATGCTGTATTTTCTCTGTCTCTGACCTCCGCCTTACTGGATCATAGAGATTCATTTCCCAAAATATCCCTGAGCATTGATGGAAGGTCTTTTTTGATGACATTGAGCTAATTTATAGCCATGTCCTAGTCTGGACAGTCTATTAGATTACATGGTGTTGCATGGCACAAGATGCAGGGTTCCCTGAAATTGAGCTTTTTTGTGGCTTTGAGCAACGTGATTACAGGCCTTTGGCAGTGAGGCTTAACCAACAGATGACAGATACAAATGTAGATACAGATGACAGATACAAATGTAGCCTGTATGTGTGGCTGACGACATCAACTGGGGAGTATTTTCTGGATTGAGATGTGAGGTGTCCGTTGGCAGACTAAAAGTGGAGTCTGCCACAAATGTGAATTCCTAGAAAGGACTCCAAACTCTCTATTTATTTCCCAGTTATCTCAGACCTCAGACACACATGCAATGCTCATAGCACACCTACACAAACTCACACATGCAATGCTCATAGCACACCTACACAAACTCACACATGCAATGCTCATAGCACACCTACAAAAACTCACACATGCAATGCTCATAGCACACCTACACAAACTCACACATGCAATCGTCATAGCACACCTACACAAACTCTCACATGCAATGGTCATAGATATACTTTATCTTCATTTCAAGGACAGTTTGGAAATGAACAGACAAAAGTCGGAAGTTTACATACACTTAGGTTGGAGTCATTAAAACTAGTTTTTCAACCACTCCACACATTTCTTGTTAACAAACTATAGTTTTGGCAAGTCGGTTAGGACATCTACTTTGTGCATGACACAAGTAATTTTTCCAACAATTTTTTACAGACAGATTATTTAACTTATAATTTACTGTATCACAATTCCAGTGGGTAAGAAGTGTACATACACTAAGTTGACTGTGCCTTTAAACAGATTGGAAAATTCCAGAAAATGATGTCATGGCTTTAGAAGCTTCTGATAGGCTAATTGACATCATTTGAGTCAATTGGAGGTGTACCTGTGGATGTATTTCAAGGCCTACCTTCAAACGTTGCTTGACATCATGGGAAAATCAAAAGAAATCAGCCAAGACCTCAGGAAAAAAATTGTAGACCTCCACAAGTCTGGTTCATCCTTGGGAGCAATTTCCAAACGCCTGAAGGTACCACATTCATCTGTACAAACAATAGTATGCAACTATAAACACCATGGGACCACGCAGCCGTCATACCGCTCAGGAAGGAGACGCGTTCTGTCTCCTAGAGATGAACGTACTTTGGTGCGAAAAGTGCAAATCAATCCCAGAACAACAGCAAAGGACCTTGTGAAGATGCTGGAGGAAACAGGTACAAAAGTATCTACAGTGGGGAGAACAAGTATTTGATACACTGCCGATTTTGCAGGTTTTCCTACTTACAAAGCATGTAGAGGTCTGTAATTTTTATCATAAGTACACTTCAACTGTGAGAGATAGAATCTAAAACAAAAATCCAAGAAAATCACATTTTATGATTTTTAAGTAATTCATTTGCATTTTATTGCATGACGTAAGTATTTGATCACCTACCAACCAGTAAGAATTCCGGCTCTCACAGACCTGTTAGTTTTTCTTTAAGAAGCCCTCCTGTTCTCCACTCATTGCGCCAACAGTTGTTGCCTTCTCACCAAGCTGCTTGCCTATTGTCCTGTAGCCCATCCCAGCCTTGTGCAGGTCTACAATTTTATCCCTGATGTCCTTATACAACTCTCTGGTCTTGGCCATTGTGGAGAGGTTGGAGTCTGTTTGATTGAGTGTGTGGACAGGTGTCTTTTATACAGGTAACGAGTTCAAACAGGTGCAGTTAATACAGGTAATGAGTGGAGAACAGGAGGGCTTCTTAAAGAAAAACTAACAGGTCTGTGAGAGCCGGAATTCTTACTGGTTGGTAGGTGATCAAATACTTATGTCATGCAATAAAATGCAAATGAATTACTTAAAAATCATACAATGTGATTTTCTGGATTTTTGATTCCGTCTCTCACAGTTGAAGTGTACCTATGATAAAAATTACAGACCTCTACATGCTTTGTAAGTAGGAAAACCTGCAAAATCGGCAGTGTATCAAATACTTGTTCTCCCCACTGTATATCCACAGTAAAACGAGTCCTATATCGACATAACCTGAAAGGCCGCTCAGCAAGGAAGAAGCCACTGCTCCAAAACCGCCATAAAAAAGCCAGACTACGGTTTGTAACTGCACATGGGGACAAAGATCGTACTTTTTGGAGAAATGTCCTCTGGTCTGATGAAACAAAAATATAACTGTTTGGCAATAATGACCATCGTTATGTTTGGAGGAAAAAGGGGTTGGCTAGCAAGCAGAAGAACACCATACCAACCATGAAGCACGGGGGTGGCAGCATCATGCTGTGGGGGTGCTTTGCTGCAGGAGGGACTGGTGCACTTCACAAAATAGATGGCATCATGAGGAAGGAAAATTATGTGGATATATTGAAGCAACATCTCAAGACATCAGTCAGGAAGTTAAAGCTTGGTCGCAAATGGGTCTTCCAAATGGACAATGACCCCAAGCATACTTCCAAAGATGTGGCAAAATGGCTTAAGGTCAACAAAGTCAAGGTATTGGAGTGGCCATCACAAAGCCCTGACCTCAATCCTATAGAAAATGTGTGGGCAGAACTGAAAAAGCGTGTGCGAGCAAGGAGGCCTACAAACCTGACTCAGTTACACCAGCTCTGTCAGGAGGAATGGGCCAAAATTCACCCAACTTATTGTGGGAAGCTTGTGGAAGGCTACACGAAACGTTTGACCCAAGTTAAACAATTTAAAGGCAATGCTAACCAAATACTAATTGAGTGTATGTAAACTTCTGACCCACTGGGAATGTGATGAAAGAAATTAAAGCTGAAATAAATCATACTCTCTACTATTATTCTGACATTTCACATTCTTAAAATAAAGTGGTGATCCTATCTGACCTAAGACAGGGAATTTTTACTAGGCTTAAATGTCAGGAATTGTGAAGAACTGAGTTTAAATGTATTTGGCTAAGGTGTATGTAAACTTCCAACTTCAACTGTATATCTATCTCTATATATATAAAGGCTATGTCCTCTATATATATATCTATGTATATAAAGACTATGTCCTCTATATATACAGTGGGGAGAACAAGTATTTGATACACTGCCGATTTTGCAGGTTTTCCTACTTACAAAGCATGTAGAGGTCTGTAATTTTTATCATAGGTACACTTCAACTGTGAGAGACGGAATCTAAAATCCAGAAAATCCAGAAAATCACATTGTATGATTTTTAAGTAATTCATTTGCATTTTATTGCATGACATAAGTATTTGATCACCTACCAACCAGTAAGAATTCCGGCTCTCACAGACCTGTTAGTTTTTCTTTAAGAAGCCCTCCTCTTCTCCACTCATTACCTGTATTAACTGCACCTGTTTGAAACCGTTACCTGTATAAAAGACACCTGTCCACACACTCAATCAAACAGACTCCAACCTCTCCACAATGGCCAAGACCAGAGAGCTGTGTAAGGACATCAGGGATAATATTGTAGACCTGCACAAGGCTGGGATGGGCTACAGGACAATAGGCAAGCAGCTTGGTGAGAAGGCAACAACTGTTGGCGCAATTATTAGAAAATGGAAGAAGTTCAAGATGACGGTCAATCACCCTTGGTCTGGGGCTCCATGCAAGATCTCACCTCGTGGGGCATCAATGATCATGAGGAAGGTGAGGGATCAGCCCAGAACTACACGGCAGGACCTGGTCAATGACCTGAAGAGAGCTGGGACCACAGTCTCAAAGAAAACCATTAGTAACACACTACGCCGTCATGGATAAAAATCCTGCAGCGCACGCAAGGTCCCCCTGCTCAAGCCAGCGCATGTCCAGGCCCGTCTGAAGTTTGCCAATGACCATCTGGATGATCCAGAGGAGGAATGGGAGAAGGGCATGTGGTCTGATGAGACAAAAATAGAGCTTTTTGGTCTAAACTCCACTCACCTTGTT
The DNA here is from genome assembly GCF_020615455.1 of Coregonus clupeaformis. NCBI lineage: Eukaryota > Metazoa > Chordata > Actinopteri > Salmoniformes > Salmonidae > Coregonus > Coregonus clupeaformis. The sequence continues at coordinate 26,116,679 of NC_059197.1, read as the reverse complement.
TGGAGGAAGAAGGATGAGTACAACCCCAAGAACACCATCCCAACCGTGAAGCATGGAGGTGGAAACATCATTCTTTGGGGATGCTTTTCTGCAAAGGGGACAGGACGACTGCACCGTATTGAGGGGAGGGTGGATGGGGCCATGTATCGCGAGATCTTGGCCAACAACCTCCTTCCCTCAGTAAGAGCATTGAAGATGGGTCGTCGCTGGGTCTTCCAGCATGACAACGACCCGAAGCACACAGCCAGGGCAACTAAGGAGTGGCTCCGTAAGAAGCATCTCAAGGTCCTGGAGTGGCCTAGCCAGTCTCCAGACTTGAACCCAATAGAAAATCTTTGGAGGGAGCTGAAAGTCCGTATTGCCCAGCGACAGCCCCGAAACCTGAAGGATCTGGAGAAGGTCTGTATGGAGGAGTGGGCCAAAATCCCTGCTGCAGTGTGTGCAAACCTGGTCAAGACCTACAGGAAGCGTATGATCTCTGTAATTGCAAACAAAGGTTTCTGTACCAAATATTAAGTTCTGCTTTTCTGATGTATCAAATACTTATGTCATGCAATAAAATGCAAATTAATTACTTAAAAATCATACAATGTGATTTTCTGGATTTTTGTTTTAGATTCCGTCTCGCACAGTTGAAGTGTACCTATGATAAAAATGACAGACCTCTACATGCTTTGTAAGTAGGAAAACCTGCAAAATCGTCAGTGTATCAAATACTTGTTCTCCCCACTGTATATATATATGTATACGATTTTTTTTTCTCATTTTGTCTGTCATAGTTGACGTGTACCTATGATGAAAATTACAGGCCTCTCTCATCTTTTTAAGTGGGAGAACTTGCACAATTGGTGGCTGACTAAATACTTTTTTCCCCCACTGTATCTATCTCTCTATATATATATCTATATATATATAAAAATGCTATGTCCTCTATATATATATTTATGTATATAAAGACTATGTCCTCTATATATCTATCTATATAAATACTATGTCCTCTATCTATATATCTATATATATAAATACTATGTCCTCTATCTATATATATATATAGCAGCAACAACAGCCTGCAGCCTTTTCCTCTCTATGACAAGTGATCTGAGGCCTGCGGACCACACTGAGGACAGCTGAGAAAGATAACAGTGGACTTTAGATGTCAAAGATAATCTCTGGGACAAAGAGAGTTGTCCCCCCCACCCCCACCACAGTCACCAAATCATATCAACCCCAATCTAGTCCTGGCTGGCAGATGTATAAAGATGGAGATGGGGCAGAGCAGAGGAGAATCCAGTCTCAGAGGGGTGCGAGGGGAAATGGTTGTGGATGGGGAGCTCTCTCTCTTTCTCTCTCTCTGGCGTAATCAAACCCATAAAAGTGTAATAGCCTCTCAGTGAATTCCATTACGGCCACACGGACCCATTCATTATGATGATGTTCTTAAGTGAGATATTTCATTGTGGACCCACACCTGTAGTGCGATAGTTCATTGTGGACCCTCACCTCTAGTGAGGTATTTCATGGTGGACCCTCACCTCTAGTGAAGTATTTCATGGTGGACCTACACCTCTAGTGAGATGGGGACACTGAGAGATGGCTGGAGGACCGGGTCTACCCTCTGCTTCTTTACTGCTGCTCTCGCCCTGTTTCTATTGAGATTTGAGTCCTTTCAGCAAATCAATCAATGGAAGCACGCTTTACATTAGTTAGCCTTGAGGTTGTTCTGTATGAGGCTGCTGACAGGCACGGCTCATTGAAGCCGTTTGTTTGAGAATGTGGATAACTTTTTGAAGGAGGTGTTGAAATGACCTGTTTCGAAATGAAGGAATGTTCAGCTTTATATGTTCAGTCGATTTCTGTTGGCAATATCTGTTTGTTAGACTGACAGTGAATACAGCACGTAGCCACCCATGCTATATGGTTTTATAGATTTTTCTAGTAATTGAATTCTTCCTGTTGTCTGAGTCAATCTCTCTAACTCGTCCATAGGTGGTAAGGGGGGTAAGAAGAAGAAGGTCAAGGCTGGCACCAAACCCACCAAGGCTAACGTCTCCAACTGGGCCAATGTGCCCCTGCCCCTGCCCCCTCCCCCTCTACACCCTCTCCCTGGCACCGAGATGGACCACTACCCCAACGAGCACTATGAAGGAGGAGGGTACGAGCCACACCCACCATAGCATACACTCTATACATCCATGTAGATGCAAAACAGTCCACACTCTGTCCATGCAGTCCAACTAGATTCTTCCACACTAATTAGAACAATTATATTTATCTATCATTGTCTGACCCTTCATACAGGCTTAGACAATTGTATGCTCCCTCAAAACTTGAGACATCTGTGGCATTGTGTTGTGTAACAAAACTGCACATTTTAAAGCCTTTTATTGTCCCCAGCACAAGGTGTACCTGTGTAATGATCATGCTGTTTAGTCAGCTTCTTGATATGCCACACCTCTCAGGTGGATGGATTATCTTGGCAAAGGAGAAATGCTCACTCACAGGAGGGTGCACTGACAAATTTCTTTAATGAACATTTTCTTTACGACTAGTATTATTTCAGCATGTATAAGAACCGTAATGGGAAATGAAAGCATCCCTCCCTCCGCTGCTCCACTTATGGCTCGTATCTACAAAGTCATTTAGAACGTTTGACAAGGTCACACTAGCAAAGGTCACACTAGTCAAGGTCACACTAGTCTGGCACAAAGTTGGGTTAGAGCACTTCTCTTACCCCTCCGCCCTCTCTCTCTCTCTGTGTGGCCACCCCAGGTATGAGAGTGATGGCTGGGGTCCTCCCATGCCCGTGCAGACCTACCTCCACCAGGGAATGGAGGATGAGCTAGAGGAGGAGGAAGAGAGAGTCCCCACCCCACCCATCCGTGGCGTGGCCTCGTCCCCAGCAGCGGTGTCCTTCGGCCAGCAGTCCACGGCCACCCTCACCCCCTCTCCCCGGGAGGAGCTGCAGCCCATGCTCCAGGCCCACCTGGACGAGATCACCCGTGCCTACCAACTGGACATGGCCAAACAGACATGGTATGTACGCCCACTGGAGAAAACAGTACAAGGTTCAGATGGGGTGATATGAGAATGCCTATTGTGTATATTGTGCTGGATGTGTTTTGCTTTCAGTATCTGTTTATTCCTCCCTTCCATGTTTTATTTAGGTGTTATGTTAGCTGTACAGTCACCGCATTGCGCAAAACAGAAACATGAATCATGTAATTTTAATGGGCCAGTGTTACCACTTACACGACTACCCCTTCTGCTCACTGTAAGAAGCATGATGTCTAAAGCACTGAAGCCCATGTTTCATGCTGATGGAAGACAGGGAGAGAACGAAGGAGGAAGGCAGGGAAAGAGGGAGAGAAAGCGGGAGAGACTGGCATCCATTCATTACAGTAGAGGGAATAGGGAACACTTGTCAGGAAGGAGCCGTCTTGTTAGCCAGTAATGACTACGTTTGAGAGCATCTTTGACAACAGGAAAGAGGCAGTAATTACATCAGAATCAGAATCCCTCCCGCCGCAGACTGCCTCCAAAACACCATGGCGCTCCTCAAACAAACGGGGCTGTCAGCGACGTGAGGTGGGCGTGGAGCGGCGTGGAGAGGGCTATGTGAGGGGTGACAGCCTCGTGTCGACAGGCCCAGAGAGCGGGCCCGTTGTAACCTCTTCAACTGCAATTACAGGGTCATTGTGTTGGCATGCAAGGAGGAGAGACGTAGAATTAGTGGAATTGTTCCAATTTATTCAAAGCGGCGGAATCGGAAAGAATTTCTAAATGTAGTTTGACAGTTCCTTTAGTCTACCTTGGATTCCTTCTTTAAGTCATCCTGTCTTTCATTCACCAGCTTTGTCTTTCATGATGTCTTTTGATGTTCATTCTCTTCTCTGCTCTCCTGTCCCACCACCACCACCACCGCCCCACTCTCTCCTCTCCCCCCACCACCGCCCCACTCTCTCCTGTCCCACCACCACCGCCCCACTCTCTCCTGTCCCACCACCACCGCCCCACTCTCTCCTGTCCCCCCACCACCACCCCACTCTCTCCTGTCCCACCACCACCGCCCCACTCTCTCCTGTCCCCCCACCACCGCCCCACTCTCTCCTCTCCCCCCACCACCGCCCCACTCTCTCCTGTCCCACCACCACCGCCCCACTCTCTCCTGTCCCACCACCACCGCCCCACTCTCTCCTGTCCCCCCACCACCACCCCCCACTCTCCTGTCCCACCACCACCGCCCCACTCTCTCCTGTCCCCCCACCACCGCCCCACTCTCTCCTCTCCCCCCACCACCGCCCCACTCTCTCCTGTCCCACCACCACCGCCCCACTCTCTCCTGTCCCCCCACCACCACCCCACCCTCTCCTGTCCCACCACCACCGCCCCACTCTCTCCTGTCCCACCACCACCACCGCCCCACCCTCTCCTGTCCCACCACCACCACCGCCCCACTCTCTCCTGTCCCCCCACCACCACCCCACCCTCTCCTCTCCCCCCCCACCACCGCCCCCACCACCGCCCCACCCTCTCCTGTCCCACCACCACCACCACCGCCCCACTCTCTCCTCTCCCCCACGACCGCCCCACCCTCTCCTGTCCCACCACCACCACCGCCCCCACTCTCTCCTGTCCCCCCCACCACCACCCCCACCCTCTCCTGTCCCACCACCACCACCGCCCCACTCTCTCCTGTCCCCCCACCACCACCCCACCCTCTCCTCTCCCCCCCCACCACCGCCCCACCCTCTCCTGTCCCCCCCCACCACCACCCCACCCTCTCCTGTCCCACCACCACCACGACCGCCCCACTCTCTCCTTTCCCCCACCACCACCCCACTCTCTCCTCTCCCCCCCACCACCGCCCCACCCACTCCTGTCCCCCCACCACCACCCCACCCTCTCCTGTCCCAACACCACCGCCCCACTCTCTCCTTTCCCCCCACCACCGCCCCACTCTCTCCTTTCCCCCACCACCACTCCACCCTCTCCTTTCCCCCCCACCACCGCCCCACCCTCTCCTGTCCCCCCACCACCGCCCCACTCTCTCCTTTCCCCTAACCACCGCCCCACTCTCTCCTGTCCCCCCACCACCGCCCCACTCTCTCCTGTCCCCCACCACCGCCCCACCCTCTCCTGTCCCCCACCGCCCACCCTCTCCTGTCCCCCACCACCGCCCCACCCTCTCCTTTCCCCCCACCACCGCCCCACCCTCTCCTGTCCCCCCCACCGCCCACCCTCTCCTCTCCCCCCCACCACCGCCCCACCCTCTCCTGTCCCCCCACCACCGCCCCACCCTCTCCTGTCCCCCAACCACCGCCCCACCCTCTCCTGTCCCACCACCACCACCACCGCCCCACCCTCTCCTGTCCCCGCCCCACCCTCTCCTGTCCCCCCACCACCGCCCCACCCTCTCCTGTCCCCCAACCACCGCCCACCCTCTCCTGTCCCCCAACCACCGCCCACCCTCTCCTGTCCCACCACCACCACCACCGCCCCACCCTCTCCTGTCCCACCACCACCACCACCGCCCCACCTTCTCCTGTCCCCCCCCCACCGCCCCCCACCCTCTCCTGTCCCCGCCCCCACCCTCTCCTGTCCCCCCACCACCGCCCCACCCTCTCCTGTCCCCCAACCACCGCCCACCCTCTCCTGTCCCACCACCACCACCACCGCCCCCCCCTCTCCTGTCCCACCACCACCACCACCGCCCCACCTTCTCCTGTCCCCCCACTACCGCCCCACCCTCTCCTGTCTCTGTGTATTGGTGCGTACCTGTAGCATGATGATAACCCATATTACTCTGACTCTCTGACAGGCACATGCAGGGTGGCTCCCTCCCCCCTCCCTCCCCAGGCCCCCGCCCCTCCAGTGGGGTACGTGTCCAGCACCCTGGTGTCTGACCTGGATACTGACATCCCTGACGAGGATGAGGAGGATGAGGAAGAGGAGGAGGATGAAGGCTATGAGATGTCCAGGCCTCTCTATGGTATTGAGCACACGCCAGGGTCCAGCATGGACAACCTAGACAGCTCTGTAACAGGTGAGATACTGCACTGATACAATGACATGTGGACAGAACAATGGACATCTGGCTTATGACAGACATCATTGTTTTCATTCAGAGAAAGGTATTGGAGCTTCTTTCCCCCTTCGTTAGGATTCAAATCTGTCTGATTTTATGCAGTTTTCTGCCACTCTCTTATTAATGATTTGGGTATTACAAAGAAATCATCAGAAATTGCTTCCCAAAAGAAAAATATTTTTATTACAAAAGCATGTTCAGTTGTCATTACACAGTAATTCAAAAAGATCACAGACCCCTTATCAGGTAACATATCACATTTAAAGGACTATTCCGCCTCGCACCAAACCAGTGTCTACATATGTGAAAACAGCGTGTTTCTATGATCTGTGGTTAAAAAGATAACATGTTTCTATGATCTGTGGTTAAAAAGATAGCATGTTTCTATGATCTGTGGTTAAAAAGATAACATGTTTCTATGATCTGTGGTTAAAAAGATAACATGTTTCTATGATCTGTGGTTAAAAAGATAACATGTTTCTATGATCTGTGGTTAAAAAGATAGCATGTTTCTATGATCTGTGGTTAAAAAGATAACATGTTTCTATGATCTGTGGTTAAAAAGATAACATGTTTCTAGCCCACGGGAGGGTATTTTCTTGCTCCCCACGTCACCGCAAATCTCATAGTGTTTGAAAAGCACTGTTTAAAAAATAGAGATTTAGCTCATACACAGCGTCAGCGAGTGCCATGCACCCCATATCTTCCCAAGATGATATATAATACTTTTTATGTGCAGCATATTCCATTCTAGACTGGAGGCACCATTTCCATTTTTACAACTCACTAAAAGCTTTTACAGCCGTCTGTCTGTCTGGGAGAGAGGGACATGTGAAGGGCATGACATTGGAGAAGGTGAGACGGTATGGCTGTGTCCTACTGCGTCTCTCATACCAACTGAACAGAAAATACTATTCCTCTATACTGGACATGGCTGACTGCTATACTACAGACAGGATGGAGCAGCTCTGTGTTTTATGAGTGGGGAGGGATAGAACAAAGAAGAGAGAGAGAGAGAGAGAGAGAGAGAGAGAGAGAGAGAGAGAGAGAGAGAGAGAGAGAGAGAGAGAGAGAGAGAGAGAGAGAGAGAGAGAGAGAGAGAGAGAGAGAGAGAGAGAGAGAGAGAGAGAGAGAGAGAGAGAGATGGAGAGAGAGAGAGAGACAGACAGACAGACAGACAGACACAGAGAGACAGAGATACTGTATCTATAGAAAGAGGGACAGGGAGAGAGAGAGAGAGAGGGAGGGTTGACACGGCTGTTTGGCTGGCCTGTCGACTGTAACCCCAGAGTGTAGTTTTTCTGTGGGATGATGGAACATGGGCTGTGGTGGCTATGACACATGCTGCTGTATATATATTTAGAGGAATATAAAGCTGCGACTGGGCCTTAATCTGCTGCATCTCTCCTGCACTGTATTACTCTGAAGACAGCACTATTTCTTCTTATCTCTCCACAAGTCTCCCCGCTCTCCACCGTTTGACAGCACAGACACGGTCCCAGCTCCAGGGTTAGCGAGAGGGACAGAGGGAGGAAGGGGGAAAACGCTGAGATTTATCGCGGCCACCATTTTGAGGCTGTGGAGAGAGGGGGGCAGGAACAGATTCCTGTGGAGCCCAACATGATAGATTATTCATTGTTTTAATCATATGGAAATAGGTCTGTTTCCTTAATGTTACACCAAAGGCCACTAAATCAAAAAATTCTCACCGTTGGCCCCAGAAAAAAAAGCACTGAAATTATTTTACAGTACAGAGATTGTCTGTGTGTGCATGTCTTGGTATTATGTAATGTGCTGTGTAATACAGCATATTTTTCTAAAGATAAAGGTGAATCCACCTGAAGCAGTATTAAATGACCATGGCTAGGCTGAGATGAAAACACACAGGTACTGTATCCCAGGGTGGTGTGTTAGTCTAGAGTAGCCAATCTGTGTAGGATGTTACTGATGCTGCAGTATAACTTCCACAGGGATCTCAGTGCTTTGTCTCTCTGGGTCATTATTCTCCCATCAACCCCCTGGCATGGAGGGCTGGGGGGAGCGGGGTCACGTCTCCTGTCGCTTGTCAGGGGGAACGATTTCCCTGCTTAACGACATGCAGATGAGCCGCTCCGTCAGCATAACATCACTTTTAGTGGCAGGAGGGACATGGGCTGCCTGGCTTTAACTGCCCCTGGATAGTGGCTAGCTTCTTGTAACTGCCCCTGGATAGTGGCTAACGTCCTGTAACTGCCCCTGGATAGAGGCTAGCTTCTTGTAACTGCCCCTGGATAGTGGCTAACGTCCTGTAACTGCCCCTGGATAGTGGCTAACTTCCTGTAACTGCCCCTGGATAGAGGCTAGCTTCCTGTAACTGCCCCTGGATAGTGGCTAACGTCCTGTAACTGCCCCTGGATAGTGGCTAACTTCCTGTAACTGCCCCTGGATAGAGGCTAGCTTCTTGTAACTGCTCCTGGATAGTGGCTAACGTCCTGTAACTGCCCCTGGATAGTGGCTAACTTCCTGTAACTGCCCCTGGATAGTGGCTAACGTCCTGTAACTGCCCCTGGATAGTGGCTAACTTCCTGTAACTGCCCCTGGATAGAGGCTAGCTTCCTGTAACTGCCCCTGGATAGAGGCTAGCTTCCTGTAACTGCCCCTGGATAGTGGCTAGCTTCCTGTAACTGCCCCTGGATAGTGGCTAGCTTCCTGTAACTGCCCCTGGATAGTGGCTAGCTTCCTGTAACTGCCCCTGGATAGTGGCTAGCTTCCTGTAACTGCCCCTGGATAGTGGCTAGCTTCCTGTAACTGCCCCTGGATAGTGGCTAGCTTCCTGTAACTGCCCCTGGATAGTGGCTAGCTTCCTGTAACTGCCCCTGGATAGTGGCTAGCTTCCCTTTACTAGTAGTAGAGAGTAGCAGAGAGTAGCAGTTAGTGTGGCTGAAAGCTCACCGTGTGATGTTATGTGCTGAGGCAGTGGTTCTGAGCTGGAGGAGTTTAGTTGGAAGGAAGCCTCAGTGCCGTGGTTTGGCTGCCTCGCTCTGCTTATACTTCATTATCTGCACTAGTCTTTGTGGGAGGATTGGACCCAGAGGAATGGCACTCTCAGTTTTTTCTTCTTAGAAGGAAAACTCAGAGAAAAGTTGTTTCAGAGAAAATAACATGGCAAGATAAAGGCCAGAAAGTAGTTAGTGTCTTGGGTATTTTCAGTAAGTGCAGTAAAATTGGAATGTGCAAGGTTTTAAGGTTTTCACATGGTTTCACAAGTTTATTGAAGTTTTCCATTAATTTGTGGATAATTTGCTGCCATCGTTTCTCAAAGAGAAAAGCTGTTAAAAGGTGAGCTGGTGGTTGAAGGCATTAGTTCCCTGAGGCCTTGTTTAATTTGGGTTCTGCACAAACCCCAACGTTGTGATGTGAAGGGGCTCAGGGGCGAGAAATTGAAAAGCACTTTTAGGGAGTTTCCTCAGTTTCCTGATTTCCTTGGGCTGCACAAACATAAATGAGACATTGTTATTTATGTCAGTTACAGTACTGGACTAACGTTGTGTTCCAATGAGAAGTGTAGTATGAAAGGGACTCTATCAGGACAGCTGGTGCATGTGTGTGTTTGGCTTTAGTTGATCCTCTCCATTCTCTCTCTGTCTAACTGTGTGCCAGACCTCTGGTATGCCTGGTCCTCTATGGGCCTGCCTTGGCCAGACTTGTGACTGTCACTCTCTGTTCCCCACTGACTCCATCTCAGTACCCCATCTCAGTACCCCTCTGTTCCCCACTGACCCCATCTCAGTACCCCTCTGTTCCCCACTGACCCCATCTCAGTACACCTCTCATCCCCTCTGTTCCCCACTGACCCCATCTCAGTACCCCTCTCATCCCCTCTGACCCCATCTCAGTACCCCTCTCATCCCCCCTGACCCCATCTCAGTACCCCTCTCATCCCCTCTGTTCCCCACTGACCCCATCTCAGTACCCCTCTCATCCCCTCTGACCCCATCTCAGTACCCCTCTCATCCCCTCTGACCCCATCTCAGTACCCCTCTCATCCCCTCTGTTCCCCACTGACCCCATCTCAGTACCCCCTCTCATCCCCTCTGACCCCATCTCAGTACCCCTCTCATCCCCTCTGACCCCATCTCAGTACCCCTCTCATCCCCTCTGTTCCCCACTGACCCCATCTCAGTACACCTCTCATCCCCTCTGTTCCCCACTGACCCCATCTCAGTACACCTCTCATCCCCTCTGTTCCCCACTGACCCCATCTCAGTACCCCTCTCATCCCCTCTGACCCCATTTCAGTACCCCTCTCATCCCCTCTGACCCCATCTCAGTACCCCTCTCATCCCCTCTGTTCCCCACTGACCCCATCTCAGTACCCCTCTCATCCCCTCTGACCCCATCTCAGTACCCCTCTCATCCCCCTGACCCCATCTCAGTACCCCTCTCATCCCCTCTGTTCCCCACTGACCCCATCTCAGTACACCTCTCATCCCCTCTGTTCCCCACTGACCCCATCTCAGTACACCTCTCATCCCCTCTGTTCCCCTCTGACCCCATCTCAGTACCCCTCTGTTCCCCTCTGACCCCATCTCAGTACCCCTCTCATCCCCTCTGACCCCATCTCAGTACCCCTCTCATCCCCTCTGACCCCATCTCAGTACCCCTCTCATCCCCTCTGTTCCCCACTGACCCCATCTCATTACACCTCTCATCCCCTCTGTTCCCCACTGACCCCATCTCAGTACCCCTCTCATCCCCTCTGACCCCATCTCAGTACCCCTCTCATCCCCCTGACCCCATCTCAGTACCCCTCTCATCCCCTCTGTTCCCCACTGACCCCATCTCAGTACCCCTCTCATCCCCTCTGACCCCATCTCAGTACCCCTCTCATCCCCCTCTGACCCCATCTCAGTACCCCTCTCTATCCCCTCTGACCCCATCTCAGTACCCCTCTCATCCCCTCTGACCCCATCTCAGTACCCCTCTCATCCCCTCTGACCCCATCTCAGTACCCCTCTCATCCCCTCTGACCCCATCTCAGTACCCCTCTCATCCCCTCTGACCCCATCTCAGTACCCCTCTCATCCCCTCTGTTCCCCACTGACCCCATCTCAGTACCCCTCTCATCCCCTCTGACCCCATCTCAGTACCCCTCTCATCCCCTCTGACCCCATCTCAGTACCCCTCTGTTCCCCTCTGACCCCATCTCAGTACCCCTCTGTTCCCCTCTGACCCCATCTCAGTACCCCTCTCTCCCCATGACTTTACTCCTTCATCTGAGCTCTGTGTCATATTCCCCCTTTTTCTTCATCACACCATCATGCTGCTTTTCATTTTCGTCTCATGTGCTTGTCTGCGGACCACGGGATTATGTGTGTGTGAGTTTGGATAAGTGCCACTTCACTGTGTCTGCCAAGCAAGCCTCTCAGAAAGCTGTCATATAAGCTGACTGTAGTCTTGCCTGCCAGAATGGCATATTTTTGTTGGCACGATTAAACTTTTTATTTCAAGTGCTGGAAAGGTTTTCTTTAGAATGATCTGAAAGGATAAAGACAAACTAACAGCAGAAACATTCACAATATAGGCTATACTTTACGGGAACAGCTTCCATCCACGAGGGTTTCCATAAGTTTCCAGTATTTCTGGGAAATCTAGATATTGATTATTTTGTGACATTTTCCCCTTTTGTCTTTAAAGCCTCCTGACAGTGATATAACGGGCTACATATTTCTGCTGCTTTGGTTTAGTGATATATTGACCTTCATTGATTTGGTATTCCTATTACAGTTGAAGTCAGAAGTTTACATACACCTTAGCCAAATACATTTAAACTCAGTTTTTCACAATTCCTGACATTGAATCCTAGTAAAAATTCCCTGTCTTAGGTCAGTTAGGATCACCACTTTATTTTAAGAATGTGAAATGTCAGAATAATAGTAGAGAGAATGATTTATTTCAGCTTTTATTTATTTCATCACATTCCCAGTGGGTCAGAAGTTTACATAACTCAATTAGTATTTGGTAACATTGCCTTTAAATTGTTTAACTTGGGTCAAACGTTTTGGGTAGCCTTCCACAAGCTTCACACAATAAGTTGGGTGAATTTTGGCCCATTCCTCCTGACAGAGCTGGTGTAACTGAGTCAGGTTTGTAGGCCTCCAGTTCGGCCCACACATTTTCTATAGGATTGAGGTCAGGGCTTTGTGATGGCCACTCCAATACCTTGACTTTGTTGTCCTTAAGCCATTTTGCCACAACTTTGGAAGTATGCTTGGGGTCATTGTCCATTTGGAAGACCCATTTGCGACCAAGCTTTAACTTCCTGACTGATGTCTTGAGATGTTGCTTCAATATATCCACATAATTTTCCTTCCTCATGATGTAATCTATTTTGTGAAGTGCACCAGTCCCACCTGCAGCAAAGCTGATGCTGCCACCCCCGTGCTTCACGGTTGGGATGGTGTTCTTCGGCTTGCAAGCAACCCCCTTTTTCCTCCAAACATAACGATGGTCATTAAGGCCAAACAGTTATATTTTTGTTTCATCAGACCAAAGGACATTTCTCCAAAAAGTACGATCTTTGTCCCCATGTGCAGTTGCAAACCGTAGTCAGGCTTTTTTATGGCGGTTTTGGAGCAGTGGCTTCTTTCTTGCTGAGCGGCCTTTCAGGTTATGTCGATATAGGGCTCGTTTTAATGTGGATATAGATACTTTTGTACCTGTTTCCTCCAGCATCTTCACAAGGTCTTTGCTGTTGTTCTGGGATTGATTTGCACTTTTCGCACCAAAGTACGTTCATCTCTAAGAGACAGAGTGACGCTGCGTGGTCCCATGGTGTTTATACTTGCGTACTATTGTTCGTACAATGAACGTGGTACCTTCAGGCGTTTGGAAATTGCTCCCAAGGATGAACCAGACTTGTGGAGGTCTACAGTTTTTTTTTCTGAGGTCTTGGCTGATTTCTTTTGATTTTCCCATGATGTCAAGCAAAGAGGCACTGCGTTTGAAGGTAGGCCTTGAAATACATCCACAGGTATACCTCCAATTGACTCAAATGATGTCAATTAGCCTATCAGAAGCTTCTAAAGTCATGACATCATTTTCTGGAATTTTCCAAGCTGTTTAAAGGCACAGTCAAGTGTATGTAAACTTCTGACCCACTGGAATTGTGATACAGTGAAATATAAATGAAATTATCTGTCTGTAAACAATTGTTGGAAAAATTACTTGTATCATGCACAAAGTAGATGTCCTAACCGACTTGCTAAAACTATCGTTTGTTGACAAGACGTTTGTGGAGTGGTTGAAAAACAAGTTTTAATGACTCCAACCTAAGTGTATGTAAACTTCCGACTTCAACTGTATATCACAAGTCAATGCTGCAGGACTTTCTACAGAGCGTAGAGTGCCTTAGCAAGCCGTGATAAGAGAGCCAGGTGTTTATACCGTTAAACCATTAGGTGTTTAGTGAGCAGCTTCATCTGTGTCACCTGAGGCAGTACTGGGGCTCAGCTCTGGACAAGTATAGTACTTTTCTCAATCAAAAGCAACTCAAGAGGCCCCGATTACGCTGTCCATCAGCATGTCTGTCTGTCTGTCTGTCCATCAGCGTGTCTGTCTGTCTGTCTGTCTGTCTGTCTGTCTGTCTGTCTGTCTGTCTGTCTGTCTGTCTGTCTGTCCATCAGCGTGTCTGTCTGTCTGTCTGTCTGCCTGTCTGTCTGTCTGTCTGTCTGTCTGTCCATCAGCGTGTCTGTCTGTCTCTCTGTCCATCAGCGTGTCTGTCTGTCTGTCTGTCCATCAGTGTCTGTCTGTATGTCTGTCCATCAGCGTGTGTCTGTCTGTCTGTCTGTCTGTCTGTCTGTCAGAACACAGAGGCACTGCAGCACAGAGAAACCCATCTGAGATGAAACCCTAACAACTTGATATTACCCCTCATTATAAGATTACACAGCACATGAATCCATTGAAACCTATAGCCGCAGCGCAGGTGTTCAATATGGCAGATCATTCAAGAGACTTTGTGTCCGTGGAATTTCCTCGGTTGGGGTCTGGAGGCTGTAAACATGGTGCGGTTGGATATTGAAGATTGTTACCTGATTTGTGAACACACACACACCCTGCACAGTGCTCTGATGCTCTAGCTGCCGGTGCCCTTCAGGGTCCATGGTTAACGGCTGGGGGTCAGCCTCAGAGGAAGATGACCGTCACTACTCCAGCCACAGGTCCAGCGTGGGCAGCTCCTCTGACGGGTCCCTCTACACCCACTGTAGCTTCGCCCAAGCCCTGGTGGCAGCCGCTGACAAGGCAGGCTACCACCTGGAGGGCACCAGCCTGGCCAAGAGAGGTTGGTATATGAGGAGTGGAGCCGCTCCAGCGTGTTCTCTCTGGAACCTCTGTATGACTCAGTGATTGATCTACTTCTGCCATCTGCTGGCTGGTGTGCTCTCCTTTCTACTGCTGCTTGAGGAGGATGCCGTTTGGTGGAGAATCTGCATGGGTCTACAAAATGTGGCTGAACAAAGGATACAAACCCTGATTCAACTCTAACTTTCCTCCAGCTTTGCACTCTGACTCCTACGAACTTGGGATAGAGGACAATTATCTGGGTGAACTCACTGGTGATTTCTTTGCAGGCTTCTATCACTGCCTGTACTTTCTCATTGCCAAAATAATGGTGTGATTTTGAGGATTTCTGGTGTTTGACTGATTAACTAACTGAACCTTCCATGGGATCCTGCGAGCTTCCTGCTTGGAAATCTACATTCTCTTCCCAGGCATGCTCCTTAACCCTCTTCTCTCCATGTTCCTCTCAGTACCTCCAATAACACAGGGGCCTCTCTCCTTCTCTCCCTCCTGCTCCAGGTAAAGGGCTGTCCCACCGGCCCCGGCCCAGCAGTCCCTTCTCTACAGATGGGAGCACGGTGGGCACACACAGCCTGGGCCACCAGAGGGCCGCCCGGCCCACCCGCAAGCCCCGGGGACAGGGCACGGCGCCCCACAGGAGAGACGCCAGTGCAGACGGTAAGAGAAGAAGCTGGGGTGGCACGGTGCTTGAACCAGAAGCTTCCCAGAACATTGTCTCAGCGAAGTGTTACCTCTGACACAACTTACTCATCATCTATAACAGTGCTCTCCAACCCTGTTCCTGGAGAGATACCGTCCTGTACGTGTTCACTCCAATCATGTTCCTGGAGAGATACCGTCCTGTAGTTTTTCACTCCAAACCTGTTCCTCGAGAGAAACCGTCCTGTAGGTTTTCACTCCAAACCTAATCTATCGCACCTGATTCTAATAATTAGCAGGTTGAAAAGCTGAATCAGGATAGTTACTGTACAACTGGGGTTGGAGAAAAGCTACAGGAGGGTAGCTCTCCAGTAACATGGTTGGAGAGCCCTGATCTACAAGGACTTGGACTGCATTAGAATGACTGATTAATACTGATTGACTGATTACTGATATATCACCAGACTGTAACCATGTAGCTAACCACATCACCCTTCCTCCCTTTCCTCCATCCCAGACCTACCTCCTCCCCCTGATCCCCCGCCCATCCAGGGACCAGGGCATATCCATGGGGCCCGTAGTGTAGGCGGAATGGGCCCCCCAGCCGAGAGGCAGGCCTCGTCCCTGGAGCGCCAACCCATGTGTGCCGCCATGCCCCTGTCTGGACTGGAGGAGATGAAGAGCTCCATGGACAGACAGACACGCACCTCTATGGAGCGTCACCGCCAGGCCCAGGACAGGCTAGGATCCATGGACCGAGGAGACGACCCACGCAGGGGACACAAAACAGGTACAGGACTGGAGGGTAGAAGCAAGTCAGAATGCCAGCACATTGTCTGAAAGACTAAGACCTGATCCACACATTCCATTCAGTGTGCAGGTGTTCATTCTAATTTACAGATGCCAATTTCTTGTATTCTGCACTTGTGGCAGTGTGTTGGATGTTAGCGAACACCCTATTTAGAACAGTAGGATAGAACTCATATTCCACACCACAGTATGGAGCCAGTAGATCTGTGGTTAGGTCAGCAGTCATTACTGTACAGAGAGAGATCCAGAGCCCTTAACTGTGTGACAGCAGGGTCCTGATGGCTGCGGTGCCTTGGCAGCCCAGAAACTTTACTAAACCCTGGTGTTCAATCAGCTCTCCTGCTGAGAGGAGACCGGGCTCCCATGAACAGATTGCACTGTCTACCACTTGCACTTGTCTTCCAGAATGTTCCCCCACTACACACACACAAACACACACACACAAACACACACACACACACACACACACATACACACAGCCTGTAGTCGTCGCCAATGGTGTCCGGCTCCAGCCCAGTCCAGGCAGGAGGCCCCAGCCAGACAGATGCAGTCTAATCATCCCAGCTTTCCCCTCTCAGACAAACAGTGGCCGGCCACTCCACCCATCTGCCTGTGTGTGGAGTCATTAGCCCTCGCCATGCTGTGTTCCTGTCCTCTCTGTGCCAGGACAGACAGACAGACAGACAGACAGACAGACAGACAGACAGACAGACAGACAGACAGACAGACAGACAGACAGACAGACAGACAGACAGACAGAACGACATACATACAGACATACAGACAGACCAGGAGACACAGAGAGGCGTCACACTCATCAGATTCTTCTTAAGGAGACAATAAATCTAATAAAATCTAATGTTATTGGTCACATACACGTGTTTAGCAGATGTTATTGCGGGTGTAGCGAAATGCTTGTGTTCCTAGCTCCAACAGTGGGTTAGTATCTAACAATTCACAACAATACACACAAATCTAAAAGTAAAAGAGTGGAATTAAGAAATATATTAATATTAGGATGAACAATGTCGGAGTGACATTGACTAAAATACAGTAGAATAGAATACAGTATATACATATGAGATGAGTAAAGCAGTATGTAAACATTATTGAAGTGACTAGTGTTCCATTATTAAAGTGACCAGTGATTCCATATAGGGCAGCAGCCTCTAAGGTGCAGGGTTGAGTAACCGGGTGGTAGCCGGCTAGTGATGGCTATTTAACAGTCTGATGGCCTTGAGATTGAAGCTGTTTTTCAGTCTCTCTGTCCTAGCTTTGATGAGAGGTGTACTCCAAGTTTACTGATGCACAGCAGAGTTCAGAAGGCCCTCCAAGTTTACTGATGCACTACAGAGTTCTGAGGGATCAAGACAATCCCAGTTAGAGTCATTAACGGAACAGTGGGATGATTTTAGATGATATGTGATGCTATTGATCTAGAGACCACAGCAGGACAGCACTACAATATACTGACATGGAGCAGGGGGTGTCACAGCAGGACAGCACTACAATATACTGACATGGAGCAGGGGGTGTCACAGCAGGTCAGAGCTACAATATACTGACATGGAGCAGGGGGTGTCACAGCAGGACAGAGCTACAATATACTGACATGGAGCAGGGGGTGTCACAGCAGGTCAGAGCTACAATATACTGACATGGAGCAGGGGGTGTCACAGCAGGTCAGAGCTACAATATACTGACATGGAGCAGGGGGTGTCACAGCAGGACAGAGCTACAATATACTGACATGGAGCAGGGGGGTGTCACAGCAGGACAGAGCTACAATATACTGACATGGAGCAGGGGGTGTCACAGCAGGACAGAGCTACAATATACTGACATGGAGCAGGGGGTGTCACAGCAGGACAGAGCTACAATATACTGACATGGAGCAGGGGGTGTCACAGCAGGACAGAGCTACAATATACTGACATGGAGCAGGGGGTGTCACAGCAGGTCAGAGCTACAATATACTGACATGGAGCAGGGGGTGTCACAGTAGGACAGAGCTACAATATACTGACATGGAGCAGGGGGTGTCACAGCAGGACAGAGCTACAATATACTGACATGGAGCAGGGGGTGTCACAGCAGGTCAGAGCTACAATATACTGACATGGAGCAGGGGGTGTCACAGCAGGACAGCACTACAATATACTGACATGGAGCAGGGGGTGTCACAGCAGGACAGAGCTACAATATACTGACATGGAGCAGGGGGGTGTCACAGCAGGTCAGAGCTACAATATACTGACATGGAGCAGGGGGTGTCACAGCAGGACAGCACTACAATATACTGACATGGAGCAGGGGGTGTCACAGCAGGACAGAGCTACAATATACTGACATGGAGCAGGGGGTGTCACAGCAGGACAGAGCTACAATATACTGACATGGAGCAGGGGGTGTCACAGCAGGTCAGAGCTACAATATACTGACATGGAGCAGGGGGTGTCACAGCAGGTCAGAGCTACAATATACTGACATGGAGCAGGGGGTGTCACAGCAGGACAGAGCTACAATATACTGACATGGAGCAGGGGGTGTCACAGCAGGACAGAGCTACAATATACTGACATGGAGCAGGGGGTGTCACAGCAGGACAGAGCTACAATATACTGACATGGAGCAGGGGGTGTCACAGCAGGACAGAGCTACAATATACTGACATGGAGCAGGGGGTGTCACAGCAGGACAGCACTACAATATACTGACATGGAGCAGGGGGTGTCACAGCAGGACAGAGCTACAATATACTGACATGGAGCAGGGGGTGTCACAGCAGGTCAGAGCTACAATATACTGACATGGAGCAGGGGGTGTCACAGCAGGTCAGAGCTACAATATACTGACATGGAGCAGGGGGTGTCACAGCAGGACAGAGCTACAATATACTGACATGGAGCAGGGGGTGTCACAGCAGGACAGAGCTACAATATACTGACATGGAGCAGGGGGTGTCACAGCAGGTCAGAGCTACAATATACTGACATGGAGCAGGGGGTGTCACAGCAGGACAGCACTACAATATACTGACATGGAGCAGGGGGTGTCACAGCAGGACAGAGCTACAATATACTGACATGGAGCAGGGGGTGTCACAGCAGGTCAGAGCTACAATATACTGACATGGAGCAGGGGGTGTCACAGCAGGACAGAGCTACAATATACTGACATGGAGCAGGGGGTGTCACAGCAGGTCAGAGATACAATATACTGACATGGAGCAGGGGGTGTCACAGCAGGTCAGAGCTACAATATACTGACCTGGAGCAGGGGGTGTCACAGCAGACACTAACCCCTCTGTAGTTGCCTTCATAAGGGCGTTAGCTGAGGGACCCATGTGTGAGCCCACACTGCCTGCTGCCACCAACACACTGCAGATGTCATTAGAAGGGAGGTCTGCCAACAGGCTCTCTGTCTCACTATAGCACCTTCTGTAACCAACACCACCCCGCCTCTCCACCTGCAGCTGCCTCTGTCTCACTATAGCACCTTCTGTAACCAATACCACCCCGCCTCTCCACCTGCAGCTGCCTAAACACATACTTAGTCCCCCATGATGAATCTACAAACCACCATGTTGTAAAACGCTCTAACCTTTTGTTGCTCCTCCCCGTGTCATTTCTGTGAATGAGAATGTATTCTCCTCGCCCCCAGCACCACAGGAGCCCTTTTTCCTCTTGCGAGGCATTCATTGTAAGAATTTGTTCTTAATTGACCTACCTGGTAAAATAAAGGTTAAATTAAAATAAAAAATTAATAACGGTCAACTTCCCAACTAAAATCAGGGTTACTAGTGACAATATGAATTGTTTCCCTCTGTGTGTTTGTCCAGAAGAGGGGTGCCTACCCCCCTACAGTAAACCCTCGTTCCCCTCCCCCGGGGGCCACAGCTCCTCTGGGACAGCCTCCTCCAAGGGCTCCACGGGGCCACGCAAGGGAGATGGGCCTCGAGGGCCACACCAACGGACTGCCACAGACCACAGCGACTTCCTGGGGACCAACGGACAGGGACAGTACTCGGGCGAGTTATGTAAGTATCACACCATTCTTGTCTACTGTCTTATCGCAAGAAGGCATTGTGATGTCATAGGTAACTATATTGATTTAATGTATAGCATTTTGACAAAGATTTTGTCCTGACATTGCTGTTCTCTCGGTCTCTCTCACAGAGTGGCCTGCCTGCAGTAGGAGCTGAACTGAACTGGAGAAAGCCTCGTCGTCCTCATCAGAATGAAGCCTCACCCGTTGGTGCGATGAACTTTGTCCTTCTTTGTGTATTATCAGAGGAGAGGAGAGGAAGATGACGATGATGACCACCATAACAGAACTGTAAATGTGATGTATAAACGGAGACATACATACTGTACATCCCACTATGTTGTTGTCCTCAACAAAATTATTTCCCACCTCCCACCTTAATTTTTTTCAGTCAGAAAATAGCAAGTGAACAAAACAATTAAAACGTCTATATGGGAAAACTAATTTTCAAAATAACCGTCCTTGGTGAAAAAAGGGAATGTTGTTTCCTGTAAATAGATTATTTCCATTGTTGTTGTGTTGCTATGCAAGCCTACTGCAGTTTGAGTTTTTCTTTCCATGCTGTTGGTTATATCTAGTCATTTGTATTATATATGAATTGATAGGCTGTTGTGCCATAAAATAATTGTTTTATAATCCATCATTTGTTAATATCTATCATTTATTAATTATTATCATTATTATTGTTATTAATTATTGTTTTTTGCACTGTGATTTTTGGTGATAAGCACAAACGCATAGCTCCTGCTGACATGAAGAACCGGACGAACATGTGAAGAGGAGTTTCTGAAGAGAGATGAGGAATTATATACTAATGTACAGAGAGATATTAAAGCAATAAGGCACGAGGGGGTGTGGTATATGGCCAATATACCACGGCTAAGGGCTGTTCTTAAGCACGACGCAACATGGAGTACCTGGATACAGCCCTTAGCCGTGGTAAATTGGTCATATACACACAAACCCCTGAGGTGCCTTATTGCTATTATAAACTGGTTACCAACGTAATTAGAGCAGTAAAAATAAATGTTTTGTCATATCCATGGTATACGGTCTGATATACCACGGCTGTCAGACAATCAGCATTCAGGGCTCGAACCACCCAGTTTATAATAAAGAGTAAGGGGTTGCTTATGGATAGCAACTAAATGGATGCCCATTCCCAAGTTAGGACTAATCAGAAAGAAGATGGGGTTTGTTAGTGTCTTTGAGGTAGGGGGACAGAGAAGAGGCAGAGAGGGTGTTTTGTTCAGCAAGATGATGACTCACGTCTAACTATGAGTTGATTATTGGGTTAGCTTCGATCCTACATCATCTGATTCTATTGTAAACCTTATAGTCCTACAAATAGGCTGATACAGACGTGTTAGAGCTGGCAGTTGTGAGGCAGTCCAGGCATTGTCTTGTTTTCAGAACATAACACAGCCACATTACAATGGACGTCTAGCTGAACACTATTTATTCGATTCTATCTTCATCTCATCTTCTTTGATTCCATCTTCATTGAATTCTAGAGTTTTTGTTTTCATCCGAAGATCATTTGTATAATCCGTCTAGCAAAATGGAGTTACGGTAGATAACACAAAGTGAACATCTGCAAGTGTGGCAGGTGTGTGTTCAACCACCTGTACACCAATAGAATCTAGTCACTGAAGCCACAGCACTTAGAATACACTATGAAGAGCCTCAACGCCATGGTTCAATAGGTCTAATCTATAATCTAACACTGACAAAGGACTTGCTTCCTTTTGTTTGCTTAATTTAGAGCACTTAATGTACTCCACATCCATGTCGTCCCATGGAAAACAACACAATGGCCTGCTTCTGCCTCAACTGTTTTGTATCTGTTTCAGTCGGAGCACTGCAGTCCCTGCCCTGAAGTATGGTACTGTATTATGACTAGCATACAGTAGAACACTAACTAGACTCCCTATTGGGACTCTAACTCCCAGAATGCATCAGATAGTGGAGAGGAAGTCAGGTAGTGTACAGTCAGAATGGAGAAGGGCCACCTGCAGTAGCAGATCCCACTACCTCTGTCTCTACAGCGTAGAGCAGACCACTACTTTCTATCTGCCCAACAGTCACAACACAACACATTTTCCTTCTGCTGCATGGAACTATTCAGCCTCAGATGTTCAATTTGTATCTTTTTAAACAATGTTCTTATCATTTTTTAAAATCCTGTTTCTTTGTATGTCTTTCATGGACTCAAAAAGGCTGCTTAACAATTCAAAATCAACGTTCACGATTTTCCTGGTTCAATTACTGTTTCTTTTGTCTTCTTTTGTACTGCTTAATGTTGATAAAAGGAGAGTTGGAAAGCAAAAGGAATGCTTTGTCAGATATGCTGTTGTACTGTCGTGTTCATGTCATTGTCATGTCAGATCATCAACCTAGTGGCCAGTGTTCTGGAAATGAGGTGCAAGGAGTATCTCAGGTTATTTTACATTCTGGCGGTGTTCATGTATGTGTGTATATATGTGTATATATTCATATGCATCTCCACTCGGTTATTTAATTCCAGTTTCATTACTGAAAGATATCCCCCTTTTATGTCCGATGCTGTCCTGTTTCATTTTATTTTCGCCAGTGGTTTTAATTCCAAGTTTAACGTGCTGGTCCATCCACCTTAAGGCAAGATGTCAGTAACAGAACATACCAAATTAATATCGATATTTCTAATGTCTAATGCGTTTTTGTGTGTTTTTAATACTCATGATTTTCTTTTAAATCACAGTGTTGTTGTTTTGTATTTATTAAAATGATAATAAAAATGTATATTGTGAAATATGCATAAAGATTTGTGGAATATAAAATGTCTTCTTTTTTTGTGAACTTTGCTGTCGGAGAAGGCCATAAGGACTTGATTGACTCTCCAGGTCCACAGTAAGATGCAATGCTGAGTCATTAGTTGTCAGAGATACCCGAGTCACTTGGTCCTGCATGTTAACTACTCTGTTTCCTCTAATCTCAAAACGAAAGAAACTAAAACCTTTTCCAAACACAAAGAGTGATATGTTCCTCATTTGCTTGACAAGACAGATACAAATGTTCTTTTTGGGGAGGTTGAGAAGTACTTTCCCTCTCTTTTGTTACTTTTCTCAGTATTGTTGGATCTGTGTGTTGCCTTTTTGCAAAAAAAGAGGATTAAAAAAAGACAAAAAGAGAAAGTTGTTGGGTGAAGTCTTTCTGTACAGTGCGGGGCAAGGTGATACCCTCTCTCCAATGGAATTTATTCTCTTTTCTTTCCTGTAAACAACTTTCTGTTTTCACTTGCATGTCCTTGTCCAAGAACAAGAAAAAATTGGAGCAAGAAAGTCTCATTTCCATGTCCTGTAAGATAAATCCAAGTTATTTTCTTTCCTTGTACCTGGATCACTATCAACAAATAAAATATTGTAAAAAAATGTGAACCCTTGCCTTTCACTCTGTTGATTGACAAGGTGTTATACACAATATCAGTATCATTCAAACTCAGCTGGAAAGTTCCTGTACCATTTTTATATTGTTTGTCATCTAGAGGCTTTCTGGACATATTTTGTTCCAAGAGAAAGAGAAAAACTCTGAAGTCTCTAAAAATAATAGTGTTGGTATTGGTAGTTTCCTTCTGTGATGTTTGTGTGTGTGTGTGTGTGCGTGTTTGTGTGTGTGTGCTTTTGTGTGTGTGTGTGTGTGTGTGTGTGTGTGTACTGTATGTGTTTGCGAGAGGGTGCCTGACTGAGGGCAAACATAAAATGGAACGCCAAATCCATCAAATCATTGAAACAGGCACCCTCGCTTTGATTAATACTTAACTTAAAATAACTTAGACAGAAATGTGGCTCAGATACTGCTTTTTATCTTTTTCCTTTTTGAACACCGAGATGTGACCAAAGAGAGTCAGCAAATGTGGCAGAACGAGGCGTTGATAACCGCTTGGAGGGAAAACTCGTCCATACTGTCTCCTTAACAAGGTCATTATAGCAACTTAGTTTGCTATTACTGTATTAAGCTAATGTCTCATCTGAATGTTAGGTTACACTCTGTCCCCTGTCATTTGGTATGTCTGTGTTCTTACAGGCTGCTTTGTGTGATGCTCTCCTTAGCATAGACGGACCTCCATCTAATTTGTAATGTGAAAGCGAGATAGTCTGATGGAATTAAGGAACGATGGCTCATGTAATGAAAACCAATAAAAGGCTGTTATAGTTCATTAAATAATTTCATTATCCCATTCTCTCTCTCCGCTCCACCTAAATGACAGCAATTATTCATGTTAATATCTTTGAGTTCTCCCTCTCTCTTCCTCTCTCTCACTATTGTTTTCTCTCCCCCCATTCTCTCGTTCTCCTCCTTTCTTTCTCTCTTCTTCTCTGTTCTGAATTCTCTATGTCTGGGACTTTAAAACAGGCAAGAGTTAGGGCACCTCAGCCCTATAAGGGGTCTTTCCAGCCAATAGCTTGAGGAACAGCGTTCCAAACAGCTCCCCTCACTCTCCTCTACCAAACCAACCCTACAAGTATGTGTTCATAAGAGAAAGTAAGTTAAGAACTAGTTACATTTACCAGTTCTCCAACTCCCTGAATCACTACTCACTCTCTCAATTCAATTCAAAGGGCTTTAATGGCATGGGAAACATATATTTACATTGCCAAAGAAAATGGAATAAACAATAAACAAAAGGGAAATAAACAAGGGAAACATTAGTAAAATTTACACTCACAAACGTTTTTAAATAAAGTAGACATTTCAAATTGTATATTATTCTCACTATCTCTCTCTCTGTTTGTCTCTCTCTCCCTCTCTCTCTCTATCTCTCTGTCTCTATCTCTCTTTCTCTCTCCTCTCTCTCTCTCTCTCTCTCGCTCTCTCTCTCTCTCTCTCTCTCTCTCTCTCTCTCTCTCTCTCTCTCTCTCTCTCTCTCTCTCTCTCTCTCTCTCTCTCTCTCTCTCTCTCTCTCTCTCTCTCTCTCTCTCTCTCTCTCTCTCTCTCTCTCTCTCTCTCTCTCTCTCTCTCTCTCTCTCTCTCTCTCTCTCTCTCTCTCTCTCTCCCCATCTCTCTCTCTCCATCTCTCTCTCTCTTGCTCTCTCTCTCTCTCTATCTCTCTCTCTCGCTCTCTCTCAATTCAATTTCAATTAAATTCCATTTCATTTCAATTTAATTTCAATTTAAGGGGCTTCATTGGCATGGGAAACATATTTCCAAAGCAAGTGAAATAGATAATAAACAAAAGAGAAATAAACAAGAAAAAATGTACAGTAAACATTAAACACAAAAGTTCCAAAAGAATAAAGACATTTCAAGTGTCATATACAGTACAGTGAGGGAAAAAATGTATTTGATCCCCTGCTGATTTTGTACGTTTGTCACGATCGTCATAATGATTGGACCAAGGCGCAGCGTGATATGCGTACATCTTTTTAATAGTGTACTGGCAACACGAGACAAATAACAAAAACAACAAAACGAAACGTGAAGTCCTCGGTTAACAACACAAACCAACACGGAACAAGATCCCACCAAAACACAAGTGCACAACAGGCTGCCTAAGTATGGTTCCCAATCAGAGACAACAAGCAACAGCTGATTCTCGTTGCCTCTGATTGAGAACCACCCCGGCCAACCTAGAAAACACATGAACTAGAAACTGAACATAGAACACAAAACATAGACCCTACACACCCTGGCTCAACATATAAGAGTCCCCAGAGCCAGGGCGTGACAACGTTTGCCCACTGTCAAAGACATGATCAGTCTATAATTTTAATGGTAGGTTTATTTGAACAGTGAGAGACAGAATAGCAACAAATAAATCCAGAAAAACGCATGTCAAAAATGTTATAAATTGATTTGCATTTTAATGAGGGAAATACATATTTGACCCCTCTGCAAAACATGACTTAGTACTTGGTGGCAAAACCCTTGTTGGCAATCACAGAGGTCAGACATTTCTTGTAGTTGGCCACCAGGTTTGCACACATCTCAGGAGGGATTTTGTCCCACTCCTCTTTGCAGATCTTTTCCAAGTCATTAAGGTTTCGAGTCTGACGTTTGGCAACTCGAACCTTCAGCTCCCTCCACAGATTTTCTATGGGATTAAGGTCTGGAGACTAGCTAGGCCACTCCAGGACCTTAATGTGCTTCTTCCTGAGCCACTCCTTTGTTGCCTTGGCCGTGTGTTTTGGGTCATTGTCATGCTGGAATACCCATCCATGACCCATTTTCAATGCCCTATCTGAGGGAAGGAGGTTCTCACCCAAGATTTGACGGTACATGGCCCCGTCCATCGTCCCTTTGATGTGGTGAAGTTGTCCTGTCCCCTTAGCAGAAAAACACCCCCAAAGCATAATGTTTCCACCTCCATGTTTGACGGTGGGGATGGTGTTCTTGGGGTCATAGGCAGCATTCCTCCTCCTCCAAACACGGCGAGTTGAGTTGATGCCAAAGAGCTCGATTTTGGTCTCATCTGACCACAACACTTTCACCCAGTTCTCCTCTGAATCATTCAGATGTTAATTGGCAAACTTCAGATGGGCCTGTATATGTGCTTTCTTGCACAGGGGGACCTTGCGGGCGCTGCAGGATTTCAGTCCTGCAGTGTGTTACCAATTGTTTTCTTGGTGACTATGGTCCCAGCTGCCTTGAGATCATTGACCAGATCCTCCCGTGTAGTTCTGGGCTGATTCCTCACCGTTCTCATGATCATTGCAACTCCACGAGGTGAGGTCTTGCATGGAGCCCCAGGCCGAGGGAGAATGACAGTTATTTTGTGTTTCTTCCATTTGCGAATAATCGCACCAACTGTTGTCACCTTCTCACCAAGCTGCTTGGCGATGGTCTTGTAGCCCATTCCAGCCTTGTGTAGGTCTATAATCTTGTCCCTGACATCCTTGGAGAGCTCTTTGGTCTTGGCCATGGTGGAGAGTTTGGAATCTGATTGATTGATTGCTTCTGTTGACTGATGTTTTTTATACAGGTAACAAACAGAGATTAGGAGCACTCCCTTTAAGAGTGTGCTCCTAATCTCAGCTCGTTACCTGTATAAAAGACACCTGGGAGCCAGAAATCTTTCTGATTGAGAGGGGGTCAAATACTTATTTCCCTAATTAAAATGCAAATCAATTTATAACATTTTTGACATGCGTTTTTCTGGATGTTTTTGTTGTTATTCTCTCACTGTTCAAATAAACCTACCATTAAAATTATAGACTGATCATTTCTTTGTCAATGGGCAAACGTACAAAATCAGCAGGGGATCAAATACTTTTTTCCCTCACTGTATGTCTATATACAGTGTTGTAATGATGTGCAAATAGTTAAAGTACAAAAGGGAAAATAAATAAACATAAATATAGGTTGTATTTGCAATGGTGTTTGTTCTTCACTGGTTGCCCTTTTCTTGTGGCAACGGGTCACAAATCTTGCTGATGTGATTGCACACTGTGGTATTTCACCCAATTGATATGGGAGTTTATCCAATTTGGATTTGTTTTCGAGTTCTTTGTGGGTCTGTGTAATCTGAGGGAAATATGTGTCTCTAATATGGTCATACATTTGTCAGGAAGTTAGGAAGTGGAGCTCAGTTTCCAACTCATTTTGTGGGCAGTGTGCACATAGCCTGTCTTTTCTTGAGAGCCAGGTCTGCCTTCGGCGGCCTTTCTCAATAGCAAGGCTATGCTCACTGAGTCTGTACATAGTCAAACATTTCCTTAATTTTGGGTCAGTCACAGTGGTCAGGTATTCTGCCACTGTGTACTCTCTGTTTAGGGCCAAATAGCATTCTAGTTTGCTCTGTTTTTTTTGTAAATTCTTTCCAATATGTCAAGTAATTATCTTTTTGTTTTCTCATGATTTGGTTGGGTCTAATTATGTTGCTGTCCTGGGGCTCTGTGGGGTCTGTTTGTGTTTGTGAACAGAGCCCCATGACCAGCTTGCTTAGGGGACTCTTCTCCAGGGAGAGATGAGCCTGGAGAAGAGTCCCCTAAGCAAGCTTGTTACGGAAGGTTTGGGAATCGCTTCCTTTTAGGTGGTTGTAGAATTTAACGGCTCTTTTCTGGATTTTGATAATTAGCGGGTATCGGCCTAATTCTGCTCTGCATACATTTTATGGGTGTTATACGTTGTACACTGAAGATATTTTTTGCAGAATTCTGCATGCAGAGTCTCAATTTGGTGTTTGTGCCATTTTGTGAATTCTTGGTTGGTGAGCGGACCCCAGACCTCACAACCATAAATGGTAATGGGTTCTATAACTGATTCAAGTATTTTTAGCCAGATCCTAATTGGTATATCTAATTTTATGTTCCTTTTGATGGCATAGAAGGCCCTTCTTGTCTTGTCTCTCAGATCGTTCACAGCTTTGTGGAAGTTACCTGTGGCGCTGATGTTTAGGCCGAGGTATGTGTGTTTTTTTGTGTGCTCTAGGGCAATGGTGTCTAGATGGAATTTGTATTCGTGGTCCTGGCAACTGGACCTTTTTTGGAACACCATTATTTTTGTCTTACTGAGATTTACTGTCAGGGCCCAGGTCTGACAGAATCTGTGCAGAAGATCTAGGTGCTGCTGTAGGCCCTCCTTGGTTGGGGACAGAAGCACCAGATCATCAGCCAACAGTAAACATTTGACTTCAGATTCTAGTAGGGTGAGGCCAGGTGCTGCAGACTGTTCTAGTGCCCTTGCCAATTTGTTGATATATATGATCGAGATGTGGTTGTCCCACTGGCTATCCTAAGTTGAATGCACCAATTTGTAAGTTGCTCTGGATAAGAGTGTCTGCTAAATGACTTAAATGTAAATATATGTTGAAGAGGGTGGGGCTTAAACTGCATCCCTGTCCTCTCTCGCTCTTTCCCTCTCTTTGATCGATGTGAATGATTGAAGCAGAGAGGAGGAGGAGCGTTATAGGGTATGAGACCGATCTCTCTCCCGTCTCAGATCAGTGTGTTTTCCCAAGGCCTTCCTTCCCTCCAGGTACATGATATAAGACCTGGAAACAGTTGGAAAATATTTGCACTCATCTTCATGGCAACGGTTCAGCAATCAATCCATCAGTGGTGGTGATGCAGGGACTGTTCACTATTCCACACCTCAGCCCCAGCCCCAGCCTCAACTCTAATCTCAGCCCCAGCCTCAGCCTGAGCCCAAAAACTCAGACCCAGCTTCAGTCTCAGCCCCAGCCCCAGCCTCATTCCCAGTCTCAGCCCCAAACCAGCCCCAGCCTCATTCCCAGCCTCATTCCCAGCCTCAGCCCCAAACAGCTTCAGACCCAGGTCCAGCCTCATTCCCAGCGATAGCCCCAAAAAGCCCCAAACAGCCCCAGCCCCAAAAAGCCCCAGCCTCAGACCGGGGGCAGGGTGAGTAATGACTGCCCCGCTCTTTGCCAACTAAGCATCTTTCTCCTCTTTCCCCATCTTTATTTCCAACTGTTTCCCTGGATGTTTTTCTATGTACGCTTTTCCCCTCATTTTTCACCTGTCGCTTGAGTGCTCTGTTTTTCTTCTGTGTCTTGCCTCTCCACACCCTAAAAAGCCTCTACACCTCCATGTGTCTGTAGTAATTGCCACATGTGAGACACGGGTGACTACAGGCAAGTGGGGAGAAACACACAGCAACTGTCAGAGCAGAGGGAAATAAGCTGTGCTCAGCAGATACCCGTCAGCACTGCAGTGAGATATGAGCAGTGATGAGTGTGTGTGTGTGTGCAGGGTAGGGAGCTGTTGGGGTGTGTTAATTGAAGGAAGCATCCATTGCTGGTGCTGCTGGGTTTTTCCTCTTGACTTTCTCCTCCCGTTAGTCTCTGGACTGGTGGCCATTAGTGGAGAGGGCAGCAGTACCAACGATACACCATTCATCACACATGTCAAACAGCACAGGCCAGCTGCCGGGGACAAGCAGGGAACATTAGTCTCTCTCTCTCTCTCTCTCTCTCTCTCTCTCTCTCTCTCTCTCTCTCTCTCTCTCTCTCTCTCTCTCTCTCTCTCTCTCTCTCTCTCTCTCTCTCTCTCTCTCTCTCTCTCTTCTCTCTCTCTCTCTCTCTCTCTCTCTCTCTCTCTCTCTCTCTCTCTCTCTCTCTCTCTCTCTCTCTCTCTCTCTCTCTCTCTCTCTCTCTCTCTCTCTCTCTCTCTCTCTCTCTCTCTCTCTCTCTCTCTCTCTCTCTCTCTCTATACAGGACTAAGATTGAATCGTACTACACCGGCAGCAGGGCTTGAAAACTATTACAGACAACAAAGGGAAGCACAGCCGCGACCAGCCCAGTGACACAAGCCTATCAGATGAGCTAAATCACTTCTATGCTCACTTCGAGGCAAGCAACACTGAAGCATGCATGAGAGCACCAGCTGTTCCGGATGACTATGTGATCACACTCTCCGTAGCCGATGTGAGTAAGACTTTTAAGCAGGTCAACATTCACAAGGCCGCAGGGCCAGACGGATTACCAGGACGTGTACTCCGAGCATGTGCTGACCAGCTGGCAAGTGTCTTCACTGACATTTTCAACATGTCCCCTGACTGAGTCTGTAATACCAACATGTTTCAAGCAGACCACCATAGTCCCCATGCACAGGACACTAAGATAACCTGCCTAAATGACTACCGACCATATCACTCACATCTGTAGCCATGAAGTGCTTTGAAAGGCTGGTCATGGCTCACATCAACACCATTATCCTAGAAACCCTAGACCCACTCCAATTTGTATACCGCCCCAACAGATCCACAGATGATGCAATCTCTATTGCACTCCACACTGCCCTTTACCACCTGGACAAGAGGAACACCTACGTAAGAATGCTATTCATTGACTACAGCTCAGCGTTCAACACCATAGTGCCCTCAAAGCTCATCACTAAGCTAAGGATCCTGGGACTAAACACCTCCCTCTGCAACTGGATCATGGACTTCCTGACGGGCCGCCCCCAGGTGGTTAGGGTAGGTAACAACACATCTGCCACGCTGATCCTCAACACGGGGGCCCCTCAGGGGTGCGTGCTCAGTCCCCTCCTGTATTCCCTGTTCACCCATGACTGCATGGCCAGGCACGACTCCAACACATTCATTAAGTTTGCCGACGACACAACAGTGGTAGGCCTGATCACCGACAACGATGAGACAGCCTATAGGGAGGAGGTCAGAGACCTGGCCATCTGGTGCCAGGATAAAAACCTCTCCCTCAACGTGATCAAGACAAAGGAGATGATTGTGGACTACAGGGAAGAAAAGAGGACAGAGCACGCCCCCATTCTCATCGATGGGGCTGTAGTGGAACAGGTTGAGAGCTTCAAGTTCCTTGGTGTCCACATCACCAACGAACTATCATGGTCCAAACACACCAAGACAGTCGTGAAGAGGGCACGACAAAGCCTATTCCCCCTCAGGAGGTCCTCAGATCCTCAAAAAGTTCTACAGCTGCACCATCGAGAGCATCCTGACTGTTTGCATCACCGCCTGGTATGGCAACTGCTCGGCCTCCGACCGCAAGGCACTACAGAGGGTAGTGCGTACGGCCCAGTACATCACTGGGGCCAAGCTTCCTGCCATCCAGGACCTCTATACCAGGCGGTGTCAGAGGAAGGCCCTCAAAATTGTCAAAGACTCCAGCCACCCTAGTCATAGACTGTTCTCTCTGCTACCGCACGGCAAGCGGTACCGGAGTGCCAAGTCTAGGTCCAAAAGGCTTCTCAACAGCTTCTACCCCCAAGCCATAAGACTCCTGAACAGCTAATCATGGCTACCCGGACAATTTGCACTGCCCCCCCCACCCCACCCCCACCCTGTCCCCCCTTTTTTACTCTGTTGCTACTCTGTTTATTATTTATGCATAGTCACTTTAACTCTACCCACATGTACATATTACCTCGACTAGCCGGTGCCCCCGCACATTGACTCTGCACCGGTACCCCCCTGTATATAGCCTCCCTACTGTTATTTTATTTTTGCTTAACACTTTTTTTATTTGTTTTACTTTGCATTGTTGGTTAAGGGCTTGTAAGTAAGCATTTCACTGTAATGTCTACAACTGTTGTATTCGGCGCATGTGGCAAATACGATTTGATTTGATTTATCTCTATCTCTCTCTCTCTCTCTATCGCTATATCTCATGCAATGTTTAGGTTAACATATAATTTTAGTGACCATGGCATAGACCAGTCAGCTCCAAACCCGTAGGACAGTTATTTTTTTGGGCTCGTAACCCCAGCACTTTGGATTTGAAATGACACAACATCAATGAGGTTAAATTGCAGACTGTCAGCTTTAAATCTAGGGTATTTTCATCCATATCAGTTGAACCGTTTAGAAATTACAGCACTTTTTGTACATAGAATATGTTTCTAAACACTTCTACATTAAATATCAAATATCATACCCCCAAGACATGCTAACCTCTCACCATTTCAATAACAGGGGAGGTTAGCATTTTTTTTGGGGGGGTATGATATTTAGTCTCTGTAACTTTCTCACTCATCATTATTCCTGATTATCTGTAATCATGGTAGCATCCATATTAATGTAGAAGTGTTTAGAAAAATATTACATTCTTATTTACAGTAAACGTGACTCCAAAATATTTACCATTCATTTCTATTGGGCATGAAATAATCTGAAACACAACCAAAACAAACAGCAAATGCATCCAACAAGTTTGTAGAGTCACAAGCTTGAATTAATCATTGAGTACTATGAATATGGGACCAAATACTGATCCTTTGACTGACATGCACCTATAAGTGTCAAGAGTTGCTGTAGGTAGGTGTGGTGTGGAATCAGGCGCAGGACGCAGAAGTAAAGTCCAACAAAATACTTTAGTAGATCACACAAAAATAATCCAAAACCAGCCCGGAGGCGACAAAAGCGCGCACAGGCGTACACAAACGGGCGCACTAAACAAGTGCGTAATCTTCTCCTAAATACAAACAAGGAGGTAAGCTACAAAATAGCGTAACAAAATACAGGTAGCGCAGCAACACGACAAAGAACAATTACACACAACACCTAACTAACAACAAGGAACTAAATAGGGTGCTTAATGAGACATAACACAAAACAGGTGTGACAAACAGACAAAACCAATCAAACAAGAAACATAGAACGGTGGCAGCTAGTACTCCGGAGACGACGACCGCCGAAACCTGCCCGAACAAGGAGGAGGCCGCCTCGGCCGAAACCGTGACAGTACCCCCCTTGACGCGCGGCTCCAGCCGTGCGCCGCCCCGGCCTCGGGGACGACCAGGAGGACGCGGAGCAGGGCGCGCAGGATGACCACGATGGAATTCGGTCAGCAGGGACGGATCCAGAATGTCCCTCCCTCGGCACCCAGCACCGCTCCTCCGGACCGTACCCCTCCCACTCCACGAGATATTGGAGACCCCCATCCGGCGTCTCGAATCCAGGATGGTCCGAACAGTGTACGCCGGAGCCCCTCGATGTCCAACGGGGCGGAGGGAGTCTCCTCAATCTCAAAGTCCTGGAGTGGACCAGCTACCACCGGCCTGAGGAGAGACACATGGAACGAGGGGTTAATATTCTTGTAATCAATGGGCAGTTGTAACCTGTAACACACCTCGTTCAATCTCCTCAGGACTTTAAAAGGCCCCCACAAACCGCCGACCCAGCTTCCGGCAGGGCAGGCGGAGGGGCAGGTTTCTGGTTGAGAGCCAGACTCGATCTCCAGGTGCGTACACTGGCCCCTCACTGCGGTGTAGGTCGGCGCTCGTCTTCTGTCGACGGATGGCTCGCTGCAGATGGACGTGTGCAGCGTTCCACGTCTCTTCCGAGCGCCGCACCCACTCATCCACAGCAGGGGCCTCGATCTGGCTCTCATGCCAAGGTGCCAGAACCGGCTGGTACCCTAACACAACTGGAAAGGGGTTAGTCTAGTGGAGGAGTGGCGGAGAGAGTTCTGTGCCATCTCGGCCCAGGGCACATATCTCGCCCACTCCTCCGGCCGGCCCTGACAATATGACCTCAGAAACCTACCCACATCCTGGTTGACTCGTTCGACCTGCCCATTACTCTCCGGGTGGTAACCCGAGGTAAGGCTCACCGAGACCCCCAACCGTTCCATAAAGGCTCTCCAGACTCTGGAGGTAAACTGGGGGCCTCGATCGGACACTATATCCTCGGGTACCCCGTAATGCCGGAAGACGTGAGTAAATAGAGCCTCAGCGGTCTGTAGGGCAGTAGGAAGACCCGGCATGGGAAGGAGACGACAGGCCTTCGAGAACCGATTCACAACGACCAGGATGGTGGTATTCCCTTGTGAGGAGGGAAGGTCGGTAACAAAATCCACCGAGAGGTGAGACCAGGGTCGTTGTGGAACGGGCAGGGGTTGTAATTTACCCCTGGGCAAGTGTCTGGGCGCCTTACACTGGGCACACACTGAGCAGGAGGAGACATAAACCCTCACATCCCTGGCTAACGTTGGCCACCAGTACTTCGTACTAAGGCAGTGCACTGTCCGGCCAATACCTGGATGTCCAGAGGAGGGTGACGTGTGAGCCCAATAAATCAGCCGATCCCGGACCTCGAGCGGGACGTACGTCCGACCCACCGGACACTGTGGAGGGCTAGGGTCGGTGCGTAATGCCCGCTCGATCTCCGCATCGACCTCACACACCACCGGTGCCACCAGACAAGACTCCGGTAGTATGGGAATGGGCTCCACGCATCTCTCCTCCGTGTCATACCGCCGGGACAGGGCATCTGCCTTCCCGTTCTGGGACCCAGGGATGTAAGTGATCTTGAACACAAACCGGGCGAGAAACATAGTCCATCGAGCCTGGCGAGGATTCAGTCTCCTAGCTGCCCGAATGTATTCCAGGTTACGGTGGTCGGTCAGAATGAGGAAAGGGTGTTGAGCCCCCTCAAGCCAATGCCTCCACACCTTTAGGGCCTGTACTACGGCAACAGCTCCCTGTCCCTTACGTCATAATTCCGCTCCGCCGGACTGAGCTTCTTAGAATAAAAAAGCACAGGGGCGGAGCTTAGGTGATGTGCCGGACCGTTGTGAAAGAACTGCCCCGATACCGGCCTCAGATGCGTCCACCTCTACTTGGAAGGGTAAAGCGGGATCCGGGTGCGCCAGCACTGGAGCCGAGGTAAACAGGTCCTTCAGTCTCCCAAAGGCCCTGTCCGCCTCAGCCGACCACTGCAAGCGCACCGGACCCCCCTTCAGAAGAGACGTTATGGGAGCTGCCACCTGTCCAAAACCCCGGATAAACCTCCGGTAGTAATTCGCAAAACCCAAGAACCGCTGCACCTCTTTAACCGTAGTTGGGGTTTGCCAATTACGCACGGCAGACACTCGGTCCACCTCCTTTCTCACCCCTGACGCAGACAACTGGTAACCCAAGAAGGAGACTGACTCCTGAAAGAACAGACATTTCTCGGCTTTGACATACAGGTCATGCTCCAACAGTCTCCTCAATACCCTGCGCACCAGGGCTACATGCTCGGCCCGAGTAGAACTGTACACAAGAATATCATCTATGTACACCACTACTCCCTGCGCCTGCATGTCCCGGAAAATCTCATCTACAAACGATTGGAAGACTGATGGAGCATTCATTAACCCATATGGCATGACGAGATACTCGTAATGGCCGGAGGTAGTACTAAATGCTGTCTTCCACTCATCGCCCCTCCCTAATGCGCACCAAGTTATATGCGCTCCTGAGGTCCAATTTTGTGAAGAACCGTGCCCCGCGTAATGACTCCGCCATGGTCGCAATCAGTGGGAGTGGATAACTATATTTCACAGTCACCTGATTGAGACCGCGGTAATCAATACACGGACGCAAACCTCCATCCTTTTTCTTCACAAAAAGAAGCTTGAGGACGCGGGAGAAGTGGAGGGCCGTATGTATCCTTGTCTCAGAGACTCGGCAATGTAAGTCTCCATTGCCCTTTTCTCCTCCTGTGACAAAGGATACACATGGCCCGCGGGAGCGCAGCTCCTGTCTGGAGGTCTATCGCACAATCCCCCTGTCTATGAGGCGGCAACCGTGCCGCTCTGGTCTTACTAAACACGAGTGCCAAATCCTCATACTCAGGCGGAATGTGCAGTGCTGGCATCTGGTTCGGGCTCTCCACCGAGGTCGCCTCTCACGGAAACACCCAGACATAGCCCCTCACACTGAGCAGACCACCCTTTAAGAGCCTTCTCTCGCCACGAAATAATAGGATCATGGGTAATCAACCAGGGAAGCCCCAGTACCACCGGATACACAGGAGAGTCGATCAGATAGAGTTGAATCGTCTCCTCATGACCCCCCGGCCATCATCCTAAGTGGCGCCGTGACCTCCCCTAATCAACCCAGATCCTAACGGACGACTATCTAAGGCATGTACAGGAAGGGCTTATCGACTGGAAGGAGGGGAATCCCCTAACTCAACACAGAATTTACGATCTACAAAATTCCCAGCTGCGCCTGAATCGACTAGCGCCTTATGCTGGGAACGAGGTGCAACCTGTGGGAAACAAACAGGTAATGTAATGTGTACGACAGAAAGCTCTGGGTAAGTAGGGCGCCTACTCACCTGGGAGGACTCCCCAATGTGTGACCTGCCATCTCCCTCACCAGGAGACCCTCCCCAGCACCTAGCCGCGGTGTGCCCTCCGCGGCCACAGTTGGTGCAGGAGACTGCCCCCCCCTCGGGCTCCTTCCTCTCCTCCCTCTAGCGCCAGCACCTCCAAGCTCCATCGGGCTCGGCTCGGAGGCGCTGGAGGGTGGAATGGGAGGCCCCCACCTGGGACGTCCGCGGGTCGCGAGCAGGGTGTCCAGCCGAATGGCCATGTCCACCAACTGGTCAAATGTTAGTGTAGTATCCCTGCACGCTAACTCTCTGCGGACGTCCTCCCGAAGGCTACATCTAAAGTGGTCTATGAGGGCCCTCTCATTCCACCCTGCATCTGCCGCTAGAGTCCGGAACTCCAGCGCAAACTCTTAGCGCTCCTCATCCCCTGTCGGAGGTAGAATAGACGCTCCCCGCCGCCTTCCCTTCTGGTGGATGGTCGAAGACAGCACGGAAGCGGCGGGAGAACTCCGCATAGGTGACTGTGGCGGCGTCTATTCCCCTCCATTCGGCGTTGGCCCACTCCAACGCCTTGCCGGTGAGACAGGAGATGAGGGCGGAAACGCTCTCGTATCCCGAGGGCGCCGGGTGTATGGTGGCAAGGTAGAGCTCCACTTGTAATAGGAACCCCTGACACCCGGCAGCGGTGCCGTCGTACGCCCTCGGGAGCGAGAGCCGAATCCCACTGGGTTCCGGTAGTTGGACGGGCGGGCTGTCCGATGGTGATGGTGCGATAGGTGGGGGTGTGGGTACCCCGCTGGTCTCCCATCGATGGAGGGTGTTCATGACGCGGTCCAAGGCGTGCCCGATCTGGTTGATTCGATCCTCTTGACCACGAAGACGCTCCTCCATGCTGTCGGTGGGTGCTCCTGCTGATTCCATATGTGGTGTGTAATTCTGTCAAGAGTTGCTGTAGGTAGGTGTGGTGTGGAATCAGGCGCAGGACGCAGAAGTAAAGTCCAACAAAATACTTTAGTAGATCACACAAAAATAATCCAAAACCAGCCCGGAGGCGACAAAAGCGCGCACAGGCGTACACAAACGGGCGCACTAAACAAGTGCGTAATCTTCTCCTAAATACAAACAAGGTAAGCTACAAAATAGCGTACCAAAATACAGGTAGCGCAGCAACACGACAAAGAACAATTACACACAACACCTAACTAACAACAAGGAACTAAATAGGGTGCTTAATGAGACATAACACAAAACAGGTGTGACAAACAGACAAAACCAATCAAACAAGAAACATAGAACGGTGGCAGCTAGTACTCCGGAGACGACGACCGCCGAAACCTGCCCGAACAAGGAGGAGGGGCCGCCTCGGCCGAAACCGTGACAATAAGTGAATTTGTCCCACTACTTTTGGTCTCCTAAAATGATGTACAAAAAGGGCTGTACTTTCTAAACGGTTCACTCGATATGGATGAAAATACCCTCAAATTAAAGCTGACAGTCTGCACTTTAACCTCATAGTCTTTGTTTGATTTCAAATCCAAAGTGCTGGAGTTAAGAGCCAAAACAACAACAAACAATGTGTCATTGTCCCAATACTTTTGGAGATGACTGTAAACGTTCCACCACTTCCTTTTAAATGAATTGCTCTTCCAGGGAAAGAGTAGATGGTTTTGTGTGATCCCCCAATTATAACATAGCATCATGTTAAGTGTGGTGTCTTGGGAGGATCAATGGTTCTTAATGACAGGCTGCAGGGATGATCATGGCTAGTCTAGTAAGCAGTGTAGAGTGTCATATGTTTACCATGTGTTGCCAGGGCTTAATGGCCAGGCAGACCCTTCCTACATGCCACAGGCCACTGACATGAACATACCTTACTTACACTGACATGAACATACCTTACATCCGCAACTAAGAGAGTCTCTCTCTCTCTCTCTCTCTCTCTCTCTCTCTCTCTCTCTCTCTCTCTCTCTCTCTCTCTCTCTCTCTCTCTCTCTCTCTCTCTCTCTCTCTCTCTCTCTCTCTCTCTCTCTCTCTCTCTCTCTCTCTCTCTCTCTCTCTCTCTCTCTCTCTCTCTCTCTCTCTCTCTCTCTCTCTCTCTCTCTCTCTCTCTCTCTCTCTCTCTCTCTCTCTCTCTCTCTCTCTCTCAACAGTTGTGCAGGTCTTTATAGACGTTTGATATTTGGGAGGGCAACTAGCTGAGGCTAGTCTAAAGACCATGTGCTATAATTATACAAACCCTTTGTGTAACTGATATCAATAATGACTCAGATTCACAAGCTCTGTTGTATTAATATATGATGAAAGATGACATTTGCACTTTTGAGCCCAATCGGTTCAACAGATAAATCAATTATAGTCATTATCCTACTTTATTATTTTTGCACACACACACACGCACGCACACACACACACACACGCATGTACACCAGAATGCACTAGACACTAGACGTACTCACCACACCCTCTATTCATTATGTAGAGGGAGGTTCAGCTCAGAGACAGTGGCAGTTGCCCAGGTTACCACAGAAGTCTGTCAGCTTTGCGTGTCAGCTGAGAGGCAGTCAGTCCCTTTCTCATCCCCAACAGCCCAGTGTGCTGCCACCACCACCACCACCACCACCACAGTATGCCAACCCACCAGTCCCTAACTGATCTCAATCTATGTGGCTCTTATCCTCTACAACTGAGTCTTCAATGGCTGCATAGCTCACCCCCACGTTTCACTACACTGATCTACTGTGCACTCACCTTTCTAGTGTAATAGAGAGATACATAGTAGATACAGTTGAAGTCGGAAGTTTACATACACTTAGGTTGGAGTCATTAAAACTCGTTCTTCAACCACTCCACAAATTTCTTGTTAACAAACTATAGTTTGGGCAAGTCGGTTAGGACATCTACTTTGTGCATGACACAAGTAATCTTTCCAACAATTGTTTACAGACAGATTATTTCACTTATAATTCACTGTATCACAATTCCAGTGGGTCAGAAGTTTACATACACTAAGTTGACTGTGCCTTTAAACAGATTGGAAAATTCCATCATGGGAAAATCAAAAGAAATCAGCCAAGACCTCAGAAAACATTTTGTAGACCTCCACAAGTCTGGTTCATCCTTGGGAGCAATTTCCAAATGCCTGAAGGTACCACGTTCATCTGTACAAACAATAGTATAAACAACATGGGACCACGCAGCCGTCATACCGCTCAGGAAGGAGACACGTTCTGTCTCCTAGAGATGAACATAGTTTGGTGCGAAAAGTGCAAATAAATCCCAGAACAACAGCAAAGGACCTTGTGAAGATGCTGGAGGAAACAGGTACAAAAGTATCTATATCCACAGTAAAACGAGTCCTATATCGACATAACCTGAAAGGCCGCTCAGCAAGGAAGAAGCCACTGCTCCCAAACCGCCATAAAAAAAGCCAGACTACGGTTTGCAACTGCACATGGGGACAAAGATCGTATTTTTTGGAGAAATGTCCTCTGGTCTGATTAAACAAAAATAGAACTGTTTGGCCATAATAACCATCGTTATGTTTGGAGGAAAAAGGGGGGCTTTGCAAGACGAAGAACACCATCCCAACCGTGAAGCACGGGGGTGGCAGCATCATGCTGTGGGGGTGCTTTGCTGCAGGAGAGACTGGTGCACTTCACAAAATAGATGGCATCATGAGGAAGGAAAATTATGTGGATATATTGAAGCAACATCTCAAGAAATCAGTCAGGAAGTTAAAGCTTGGTCACAAATGGGTCTTCCAAATGGACAATGACCCCAAGCATACTTCCAAAGATGTGGCAAAATTGCTTAAGGACAACAAAGTCAAGGTATTGGAGTGGCCATCACAAAGCCCTGACCTCAATCCTACAGAAAATGTGTGGTCAGAACTGGAGGCCTACAAACCTGACTCAGTTACACCAGCTCTGTCAGGAGGAATGGGACAAAATTCACCCAATTTATTGTGTGAAGCTTGTGGAAGGCTACCCAAAACGTTTGACCCAAGTTAAACAATTTAAAGGCAATGTTACCAAATACTAATTGAGTGTATGTAAACTTCTGACCCACTGGGAATGTGATGAAATAAATAAAAGCTGAAATAAATCATTCTCTCTACTATTATTCTGACATTTCACATTCTTAAAATAAAGTGGTGATCCTAACTGACCTAAGACAGGGAATTTCTACTAGGATTAAATGTCAGGAATTGTGAAAAACTGAGTTTAAATGTATTTGGCTAAGGTGTATGTAAACTTCCGACTTCAACTGTACACTGGGTATACAAAACATTAGGAACACCTGCTCTTTCCATGACAGACTGACCAGGTGAATCCAGGTGAAAGCTATGATTCCTTACTGATGTCACCTGTTAAATCCACTTCAATCAGTATAGATGAAGGGGAGGAGACAGGTTAAAGAACGATTTGAGACGTGGATTGTGTATGTGTGCCATTCAGAGGGTGAATGGGCAAGACAAAATATTTAAGTGCCTTTGAACGGGGTATGGTAGTAGGTGCCAGGCGCACAAGTTTGAGTGTGTCAAGAACTGCAACACTGCTGGGTTTTTCACACTCAACATTTTCCTGTGTGTATCAAGAATGGTCCACCACCCAAAGGACATCCAGCCAACTTCACACTGTGGGAAGCATTGGAGTCAATATGGGCCAGCATCCCTGTGGAACGCTTTTGACACCTTGTAGAGTCCATGCCCTGACGAATTGAGGATGTTCTGAGTTCGGAAGGGGGTGCAACTCAATATTAGGTGTTCCTAATGTTTTGTACACTCAGTGTATATATATTGTAGCTAGAGTATATAGATACTGTGGATAGATAGAGTATATAGATACTTCAAATTGGTAGGCATGTGTGTAAATCAAATGATACAAACAAATACTTTTTTATTCCTGGTTGTAAGGCAACAAAATAGGAAAAACGCCAAGGGGATGAATACTTTTGCAAGGCACTGTACATGACTGTGACAACCTGTTATGCATGAGTGTCTTTGAGATATATTTGTCTGTGAGTGTGTTTGTGTTATAAGTGTCACGATCGTCTGGGTAAGGAGTAGACCAATACGCAGCGTGTTGAGCGAACATGATTGACTTTATTATACTAACGCACAAAAACAATAGACGATTCGTGAAGTCCACAGTAACAATGACCGTAAAGGAACAAAAACCCACAAACCCAAAGTGAAACACAGACAGTTAAATATGGCTCCCAATCACAGACAACCAGCACACAGCTGACACTCGTTGCCTCTGATTGGGAGTCATTCCGTCAAACATAGAAATAACCAACCTAGAACACCTGTTACGAACCCCGTGGCTCTAAACGTCTAGGGTGGATGGACATGAGACCCGTAACATAAATTATGCAAATTAGGAGTGTGGCATGGAGCAGTGAGAACAAATGTGACACAACAGCCATGAACTACCGTCAAACACAAATGGTTTATTTCAGAACACACGGTAAGGGTTTGGGAAAAAGGGCTGAGCAGGACCCAAGAAATGAAACAATAGTGTAAAACCCCCTAAACTGATCTAGCCTGCCTGAAGAACCGCTAGGCTACTGCTAGTCATACAAAAGTACAGTGGGTGGTCCGCTCAGGTCTAACTAGTGTTTTTAGACAGATTTCTTCCTACGGGTAATGTACGCCCAAGGGCAACTAGCTTAAACTCCCCTTTTCCCAGAAACACACAAAGCTACCAAACATGGTAATCAGCAATTAAGTAGTACACAATACACAGGACACAACAGTATCCGCACTCACATAACAAAACAGTAGTCTAACAGAATTACCAATCATAATAAACAGCAACTTTAGTGAGTAACCAAAAACAGGACACCACCGTGTCCATACTCACATCCGGAAATATTCTCTCTCTCTCTCTCAACAAACACAAGACTGGTTTTTATACAATGGGATGTGTGATTGAACAAACGAGTAACAGGTGGTGCAATGCACAGGAATGTTCACTGATTGGTCCAATCAGCAGACACCTCAACGACCACCAATCAGGAACATACAGGACACCTGTGATTAGGGCAGAAGGAGAGAAACACACAAAAACACAGGATACCTGTATCCGTAACACTCCCACCCTTAAAAGAGCAAACCACAATGGTTTGCGACACACGTACTATCACAACACCCAAATTCACAAATCATCCTATCGGGTTAACAAAAAAAAAACTAGATCATTACACACGAGACAAAGCATCTGCCAACACATTATCCAACCCCTTTTTGTGGCGGATCTCCAAATTATAATTTTGCACGACAAGTGCCCAACGCATAAGGCGTTGGTTCTGGTTGTACATCCGGTGGAGAAAACTAAGGGGTTATGATCAGTATACACTATCACTGGTAATGCACTGGAACCAACATAAACTTCAAAGTACTGCAGAGCTAACAACAAAGCTAGAGCTTCTTGTTCAATGGTGGAATAGTTTGTCTGACATTTGTTAAATTTCCGTGAAAAATAACAGACAGGATGGTCCACTCCACTCTGGTCTTGCTGCAGTAGAACAGCCCCAGCACCTCTGGCACTTGCATCTACCTCCAGTTTAAACGGTCGTTCAAAATCTGGCGCAGCAAGAACAGGAGTACTACATAAGAGTGCTTTAGCAGTGTTGAAAGCAGTACGACAATCTTCAGACCATACAAATTTTCTCGCGGACTGAGCAAATCCGTTAATGGAGCAACTACAGCAGAGAAATTTTTACAGAAACTACGGTAGTAGCCAACCATCCCTAAAAAAGCGGCGTAGCTCTCTTCTGGTGGTAGGTGCGGAAATGCGTTTATAGCCGAGACCTTGGCATCTACAGGGCGCACCTGACCATGGCCGACCTGTTTACCAAGATACGTAACAGTGGCCTTCCCAAACTCGCACTTTGCTAAGTTCAGGGTTAGAGAAGCGGTTGCTAGACGTTCACACACTACCCTTAGAGTGTTAACATGATCAGACCACTCAGTTGAATAAATTACCAGATCATCAAGGTAAGCACTACAATTAGGAACTCCAGCCAATACTGTGTTAACCAGGCGTTGGAAAGTGGCTGGTGCGTTCCGCATCCCAAATGCCATGACAGCATATTGTAGGAAGTGATCTGGGGTCACAAAGGCAGAGATGTCGGAGGCACGTGGGGTTAACGGCACCTGCCAGTAACCTTTAGAAGATCTAGTTTGGTTACATAAGTAGCAGCACCAACAGTATCAATACAGTCATCCAGTCTGGGTAACGGGAACGAGTCGGGCACTGTGACAGCATTGACTTTCCGATAGTCCGTACATAATCTGGATGTCCCATCAGGTTTAGGAACCAGAATGCACGGAGAACTCCAAGGACTTGAACTTGGCATAGCCAGGTTATTCTCCAGCAAATAACCGACCTCACCCCTCATTATCTTTCTCTTAGCGACGTTGACACGATAAGGATGTTGCTTGATAGGTGCAGCGTTTCCAACATTAATGTCATGTTCTAACACATTTGTACATGTAGGAACATCATTAAAAAGACACGGAAAGCTGTGTAATAGTCTCACAATATCATCTGACTGTCTGTCCGTTAAATGAATCAGGCTTGACGGGAGAGACAGCAGCATCTCTGAATTGGGCAATCTAGCACACTGCTGCTGAGTATTGCGCAACTCCAAACCATCTCCGTCCACATCATTAACATGACCTCCCACTACAGCCGTAGCAGCAATAGAGACAGCCGACTCGGCCAGTTTCTCTGGACTGTCTACCTGAGTGACGGGTCTGGTGTGGTATGTCTTCAACATGTTAACGTGGCACACACGAGATTGGCGTTTTCTATCAGGAGTCTGTATCACGTAGTCAGTTTCAGTTAGTTTCTTTTCAATGACATAAGGACCAGAGAAACGTGCTGACAATGACGGCTCCTGGCACAGGCAACAACACAAGAACTCGGTCACCTGGCTGCAGTGAACGAGAAACAGCCTGTGTGTCATAGTGTCGTTTCATCCGTTTCTGTGAGGAAGACAGCGCTTCCTTTGCTAGAGCACAGGCAGCATGTAGGCGCTCACGAAAGCGACTAA
The DNA here is from genome assembly GCF_020615455.1 of Coregonus clupeaformis. Lineage (NCBI taxonomy): Eukaryota > Metazoa > Chordata > Actinopteri > Salmoniformes > Salmonidae > Coregonus > Coregonus clupeaformis. Next base: position 26,072,176 of record NC_059197.1, on the reverse strand, counting down.
CGTAGTCCAACACATTTTCTTTCACACACAACTCTTGTGACAAAACTGATCCTTAAGGACTTTCATAGGTCCTCTCATGGTGTGTCCAAACACCAGTTCAGCTGGGCTGAACCCCAGGGATTCCTGTACTGTCTCACGGACAGCAAACAAAACTAGAGGAACTCCCTCATCCCAATCTTTCTCAGATTCTAAGCAATATTTACGGAGCATAGACTTCAGGGTCTGATGCCAACGTTCAAGCGCACCCTGAGACTCTGGGTGATATGCGCTTGACACACGGTGTGTAACTGACAAGGATTTTAACACTTGTTTGAAAAGTTTAGAAAGGAAATTCGTACCCTGATCAGTTTGTATCACCTTAGGTAACCCAAAAGTTGAGAAGAATTTGATCAACGCTTTACTCACCACCGGAGCAGTAATCCTTCGTAGAGGAATGGCCTCTGGGTACCTGGTGGCCACACACATAATTGTCAACATAAACTGGTTACCAGATTTTGTTTTTGGTAATGGTCCAACACAATCAACCATCACATGTTCGAAGGGTTCACCTATGGCCGGTATGGGACAAAGAGGCGCGGGGAAATAACCTGGTTCGGTTTCCCAACTACTTGACAGGTGTGGCAAGTCCGACAGAACTGAGCCACATCTTGTTTTAAGCCAGGCCAAAAGAAATGTCGCAAAAACACGATCATAAGTCTTGGTGACTCCCAGATGTCCGGACCACTGGTGATCATGAGCGAGGGATAAAACATTTTGTCGAAAGGCTGTAGGAATCACTATTTGGTAAACAGCATTCCAATCTTCGCCAGCGTCAACATGGGATGTCCATTTACGCATGAGGAGATTACCATCAATGAAGTATGCCAGGTTTTTCTTCTTTAGCTCCTCCTCTGAGACAACACTAGAAAAACATTTAGCCAGGCTAATGTCAACCTGTTGGTTAGCGATCAGCTGCTCACGAGTAACTGGTAACTGTATGGCCTCAGCAACAAGTTCCACATCCTTCTTCCTTTCTCTGGGCTGTTGGTCAGACTGCACCAGCTTACCAGAGGTAGCACCCGAACTATCCTCTGGGTCACACTCTCTGAATAGAATCGTGTTCGACAAATCTATCACTTCACCCACTTGTCGTGCTTGAGCACGTGTGACAGCACAAGCGGGAACACATCTGGATAACCCTGTGCCAGCTCCTCGGAGAGAGACTGGTCACTTTTATCCAATACCTCCAATATGGGTATCACCTTTCCTCCGGCAATATCGTTGCCCATTATAAATGTCACACCTTTTACTGGCAACATAGGACGTACGCCCACTCTGAACAATCCACTGACTAACTCAGAGTGTACGTTCACAAAGTGCAATGGCACTGGGACAAATCCCATTTCAATTCCTTGTACTAACACATTGGAACCACAATATGTATTATTAGACAAGGGCAACACATCAGATAGTATGAACGACTGCGCCGCACCAGTATCTCTGAGGATTCTAACTGGACGCTGAGACGCTTCGTCATCTGATATAGAAACAAACCCCTCAAAAATGAACGGTTCATAACTGTGATCTGGGACAGGGACTTTCAAACCACATTCACTATGAGGCTTCTGTCTTGATTCCGGCCTTACAACCGTACGAATCAGCCCAACACCCGTTGGCGGCCTGGCGTGCTGAGGCATCCCCGGTTTGCGTTTTAGCAGAAAGCAATCATTAACCATATGTCCCACCTTATGACAATAGAAACAGTGACGCACATCTTTTGGGCGTGCTGGATGTACTGCTGGTCGACTAGGATTAAAAGTTAGCAACTCCGCAACCCTGCCCTCCGGCCGAGCCGAAAACATGCTCTTATGCGTCAATACAAACTCGTCTGCCAATACAGACGCTTCCGACAGTGAGGATAGATAAACTACAATGCGTTCGGGTAAGCAATTTTTAAACTCTTCTAACAAGATTAACTCCCGTAGAGAGTTAAAATCAGTTACCTTACTAGCACTGTGCCATTTGTCAAACAGATTTCCTTTGTCTCTAGCAAACTCCACATAAGTCTGAGTAGGAGACTTTTTATGAGACCTAAATCTCTGTCGATATGCCTCAGGAACAAGCTCATAGGCACGAAGAACAGTAGCTTTGACCACTTCATAATTCAAACTGTCTTCAATAGGTAGCGCTGCCAGAACCTCTTGGGCTTTACCTGTTAGTTTACACTGAAGTAATAGGCACCATACCTCTTCGGGCCATTTCAATGCTACCGCTATACGTTCAAACACACTGAAATAGGAATCAACCTCTGACTCCCTAAACACAGGTACCAAGGTGATCTGCCTACTAATATCAAACGTAGCAGATGACACAGCTGGTGAGGATGGCTCACTAGCAGGCATAGTATTAGCAGAGACTAACCTCGCTGTTTCTGCCTCTAGTTCCATTTTACGCACCTCCAGTTCCATCTTACGCATCTCCAGTTCCATCTTACGCGTCTCCTGTTCTGCCTCTAGCTTACGCGTCTCCTGTTCTGCCTCTAGCTTACGCGTCTCCTGTTCTGCCTCTAGCTTACGCGTCTCCTGTTCTGCCTCTAGCTTACGCGTCTCCTGTTCTGCCTCTAGCTCCATTTTACGCATCTCCAGCTTGTCTTGCCTGATTTGTGCCCGCTCTTCCGCCTCCATTTGGAGCCGTGTCGAGCGGACATCCATCCTGGCATCACTGTCAGTCAGTGGGGAGAGTGGGTTATAACGGGGCAATGTGGCTGGAGCCTTAGTCTCGTCCTCAGACACTGATGGGCTTACAGGCGTAGCAACCACATCCCCTACAGGAGCAGCAGACTCAGGCGGCGGTAACTCAAGCACTCGCTCGTTTAACAATATCGCTAGCACTACTTCCCCTAACTTCTGCTTTCACTAAACCCCTCGGTATGGGTACAGAAAAGTGGTCAGCCAAAGCCTGTAGATCCACTCTACGGCAATTATCAAAAACCTCCCACGTAGGGTTTTCCAAAAATGCCTCCAACTCAAAAGTAGCCATCCTACTAGCAACACGAGCCGTCGACTACTGAACACACAAAAAAAAACAGGTAGTACCGCTGCCAAGCTCAACACTGAACCAGACACTTACTAATTTGCATGAGTAGCACGGGATGGATCCCAGACGAGCCCCCACTTTATGTTACGAACCCCGTGGCTCTAAACGTCTAGGGTGGATGGACATGAGACCCGTAACATAAATTATGCAAATTAGGAGTGTGGCATGGAGCAGTGAGAACAAATGTGACACAACAACCATGAACTACCGTCAAACACAAATGGTTTATTTCAGAACACACGGTAAGGGTTTGGGAAAAAGGGCTGAGCAGGACCCAAGAAATGAAACAATAGTGTAAAACCCCCTAAACTGATCTAGCCTGCCTGAAGAACCGCTAGGCTACTGCTAGTCATACAAAAGTACAGTGGGTGGTCCGCTCAGGTCTAACTAGTGTTTTTAGACAGATTTCTTCCCCCTACGGGTAATGTACGCCCAAGGGCAACTAGCTTAAACTCCCCCTTTTCCCAGAAACACACAAAGCTACCAAACATGGTAATCAGCAATTAAGTAGTACACAATACACAGGACACAACAGTATCCGCACTCACATAACAAAACAGTAGTCTAACAGAATTACCAATCATAATAAACAGCAACTTTAGTGAGTAACCAAAAACAGGACACCACCGTGTCCATACTCACATCCGGAAATATTCTCTCTCTCTCTCAACAAACACAAGACTGGTTTTTATACAATGGGATGTGTGATTGAACAAACGAGTAACAGGTGGTGCAATGCACAGGAATGTTCACTGATTGGTCCAATCAGCAGACACCTCAACGACCACCAATCAGGAACATACAGGACACCTGTGATTAGGGCAGAAGGAGAGAAACACACAAAAACACAGGATACCTGTATCCGTAACAACACCCAACAAAGAAACAGAACACATAGAATGAACACACCCTGGCTCAACATATAGAGTCCCAGAGCCAGGGTGTGACAGTACCCCCCCCTAAAGGCGCGGACTGCGACCGCGCCTAAATACGAGCAAAACAGGGGAGGGCTGGGCGGGCATACCTCCTCGGCGGCGGTTCTGCCTCCGGCCTTGACCACCACCCTCCAATGAACCCCCCATAGCGCCCCTGGTCCAGTCTGGCTCCGCTGGCTGGGGCTGACCTGGACGTAGCAGGAGCGGCTAGCTTCAGCTCCGTTGGGGAGCAATAAAGCGGTACCTGATCTGGCACCGATGACCCAGGCACGGGTTGTGCGGACTGACGACTTCGCACCCCTGGCTTGAGTGCGAGTGGCAGAAACGAGCCGGGCCGGGCTGGCGACGCGCACCGTAGACTTGGTGCGAGTGGCAGGAACAGGCCGGACCGGGCTGGCGACGCGCACCGTAGACTTAGTGCGTGGAGCAGGGTACAGGCCGGACAGGGCTGGCGACGCACCCCGTAGGCTTGGTGCGTGGAGCAGGGACAGGCCGGGCAGGGCTGGCGACGCACACCGTAGGCTTGGTGCGTGGAGCAGGAACAGGCCGGACCGGGCTGGCGACGCGCACCGTAGACTTGGTGCGTGGAGCAGGGACAGGCCGGACAGGGCTGGCGACGCACACCGTAGGCTTGGTGCGTGGAGCAGGGACAGGCCGGGCTGGGCTGTCGACGCACACCGTAGGCTTGGTGCGTGGAGCAGGAACAGGCCGGGCTGGGCTGGCGACGCACACCGTAGGTTTGGTGCGTGGAGCAGGGACAGGCCGGGCTGGGCTGGCGACGCACACCGTAGGCTTGGTGCGTGGAGCAGGAACAGGCCGGGCAGGGCTGGCGACGCACACCGTAGGCTTGGTGCGTGGAGCAGGGACAGGCCGGGCAGGGCTGGCGACGCACACCGTAGGTTTGGTGCGTGGAGCAGGGACAGGCCGGGCAGGGCTGGCGACGCACACCGTAGGCTTGGTGCGTGGAGCAGGGACAGGCCGGGCTGGGCTGTCGACGCACACCGTAGGCTTGGTGCGTGGAGCAGGAACAGGCCGGGCTGGGCTGGCGACGCACACCATAGGTTTGGTGCGTGGAGCAGGGACAGGCCGGGCTGGGCTGTCGACGCACACCGTAGGCTTGTTGCGTGGAGCAGGGACAGGCCGGGCTGGCGACGCGCACCGTAGACTTGGTGCGGGTGGCAGGAACAGGCCGGGTCGGGCTGGCGACGCGCACCGTAGACTTGGTGCGGGTGGCAGGAACAGGCCGGACCGGGCTGACGACGCACACCGTAGGCTTGGTGCGTGGAGCAGGGACAGGCCGGACAGGGCTGGCGACGCACACCGTAGGCTTGGTGCGTGGAGCAGGGACAGGCCGGGCTGGGCTGGCGACGCACACCGTAGGCTTGTTGCGTGGAGCAGGGACAGGCCGGACCGTACTGGGAACACACACCACTGGCTTTAAACGGGGATCAGGAACGGGCCGGACCGGACTGGCAATACACCTCAGTACCTCTCGCCGTGCCTCTACGACTTCCTTCCCTCCTCTCGCCAATGGCTCCCGTAACCCGGTGGCCTTCTCTCCTCGTCTCCTATTTCGCCCTGTGGCAGCCTCCTGCTGCCCAGTCGCCCACGCCGTGTGCCCCCCCTTAAAAAATTCTTGGGGGTGCCTCCCGTCCGTCCGACGATGGCACTGCTGACGCCGCTGCTCCTCTCCTGCCTGGGTCTCCCCCTTCATAGCCCTCCGGTACCGGAAGGCCTCCTCCTCGGTAATCTGCCCCCAACCGAGGAGGACATCCACCAGCGTCACCTCCTGCGTTTGTTCCTGGACACGCTGCTTGGTCGTTGTATGGTGGGTTTTTCTGTCACGATCGTCTGGGTAAGGAGTAGACCAATACGCAGCGTGTTGAGCGAACATGATTGACTTTATTATACTAACGCACAAAAACCAAAACAATAGACGATTCGTGAAGTCCACAGTAACAATGACCGTAAAGGAACAAAAACCCACAAACCCAAAGTGAAACACAGACAGTTAAATATGGCTCCCAATCAGAGACAACCAGCACACAGCTGACACTCGTTGCCTCTGATTGGGAGTCATTCCGTCAAACATAGAAATAACCAACCTAGAACACCCAACAAAGAAACAGAACACATAGAATGAACACACCCTGGCTCAACATATAGAGTCCCAGAGCCAGGGTGTGACAATAAGTGTGTGTGAGTGTGTGTTTGTGTGTATATCCTCCCTCACTTTAGCTATCAACTTCCTTTTTTTCATTTTATGAACTACTTTAGAATTGTCTCCCCGTTCCTTTGTCTTTCCTAAACCCATAGATCCTCTTCCCATCTCTCCTTCCACATTCATTGTCTCCTTCCAGAGCTGATGAACATCTCTTAATCAGCCTTAGTTGTTCAGCATGATCCTGAATGACCTGCTTAATGGAAACCTCCCTGATTAACGATGTGTGTTAACGAACACAGTGGGAGACAACGCCCCAAAGCCACCACACAATTTCTTGTTGCGTTAATTACAGGAGGGCATGTCGGCTACTGTACCACTAAATCACAGGCGGCCGGTGGCACCTTAATTAGGGAGGAGGGGCTCATAGTAATTTAAATTTTTTAAATTTTAGTCATTTAGTAGACGCTCTTATCCAGAGTCTTAGTGAGCGCATACATTTTTCATACTTTTTTCATACTGGCCCCCCGTGGGAATCGAACCCACAACCCTGGCGTTGCAAGTTACAGGAGGCCTGGTAATGGCTGGGATGGGATAGAGCTACAGGAGGCCTGGTAATGGCTGGGATGGAATAGAGCTACAGGAGGCCTGGTAATGGCTGGGATGGAATAGAGCTACAGGAGGCCTGGTAATGGCTGGGATGGAATAGAGCTACAGGAGGCCTGGTAAGGGCTGGGATGGAATAGAGCTACAGGAGGCCTGGTAATGGCTGGGATGGAATAGAGCTACAGGAGGCCTGGTAATGGCTGGGATGGAATAGAGCTACAGGAGGCCTGGTAATGGCTGGGATGGATTTGAGCTACAGGAGGCCTGGTAATGGCTGGGATGGAATAGATTGAATGGTATTATGGTTTCCATGTGTTTGATGCCATTCCATTCACTCCGTTTCAGCCATTACTATGAGCCGTCCTCCCCTCAGCAGCCTCCTGTGCACTAGATAGGCAGTAGCACAGGGACTGTAAATAAGGGACAGACAGTCTCTGTGTTTTTCATGTGATCAACAGTGCATCCACTGTACTGTACAACCTTTGTCTGCTTGACAATAGAGGTAGAGGAATGTTCACATGTAACAATGCATCCATGCATAAATAAAGAGTCCGCCTGTCTGTCTGTCTGTCTCCCTCCCTGCCTGTCTCCCTCCCTGCCTGTCTCCCTCCCTGCCTGCCTGCCTGCCTGCCTGCCTGCCTGCCTGCCTGCCTGCCTGCCTGCCTGCCTGCCTGCCTGTCTGTCTGTCTGTCTGTCTGTCTGTCTCTGGAACTCATATATGAGAGGCTCTGTCAGACCGTGACTACACTGACAATTAATCCCTCTGAAGTGTGTGTGCACGCGTATGTGTGTGTGTGTGTGTGTGTGCAGTAAGTGCATGCGTCCATCGTGCTCTGTCAGAGAGAGGCATTTCTACCTCCACATCCCTTCATCTCCTTTAGAAAAGCTGTCAGGAAAAAGGAGAATGCATTTGGTTTGTCAAGGCCAGCTTTTGTTGCCAGTACCGATGGAATGGCAATGGGAAAGAATGACACACACACACACAAACACACACCACACACACACACAAACACACACCATACAAACACACACACACCATACACACACACAAACACACCATACACACACAAACACACCACACACACACACAAACACACACCATACACACACACAAACACACACCATACAAACACACACCATACACACACAAACACACCACACAAACACACACCACACACACACACAAACACACACCATACAAACACACACACACCATACACACACACAAACACACCATACACACACAAACACACCACACACACACACAAACACACACCATACACACACACAAACACACACCATACAAACACACACCATACACACACAAACACACCACACAAACACACCATACACACACACACACAAACACACCACACACACACACAAACACACACCATACACACACACAAACACACACACACCATACACACACACACACACACAAACACACACCGTACACACACACAAACACACCATACACACACACACACAAACACACACACACAAACACACACCATACACACACACAAACACACACCATACACATACACACAAACACACCATACACACACACAAACACACACCATACAATCACACAAACACACCATACACAAACACACACAAACACACCACACACACCATACAAACACACACCATACACACACACACAAACACACCATACACACACACAAACACACCACACACACACAAACACACACCATACACACACACAAACACACACATACAAACACACACCATACACACACACAAACACACACCATACACACACAAACACACACCATACACACACACAAACACACACACAAACACACACCATACACACACACACAAACACACCATACACACACACACACACACACACACACACATACACACCATACACACACACAAACACACAAACACACACCATACACACACACACATACACACCATACACACACACAAACACACAAACACACACCATACACACACACACAAACACACCATACACACACACACCATACACACACACAAACACACACCATACACACACACAAACACACACACAAACACACACCATACACACACACACAAACACACCATACACAAACACACCATACACACACACACCATACACACACACAAACACACACACAAACACACACCATACACACACACACAAACACACCATACACACACACACACACACACATACACACCATACACACAAACAAACACACAAACATACACACACACAAACACACCATACACACACACACCATACACACACACAAACACACACCATACACACACACAAACACACACACAAACACACACCATACACACACACACAAACACACCATACACAAACACACCATACACACACACACCATACACACACACAAACACACACCATACACACACACAAAAACACACACAAACACACACACACACACAAACACACCATACACAAACACACCATACACACACACACCATACACACACACACACACACAGAACCTAATGGTGAGAATGGAGAGAAAACAACAGGTGAAACAGATATCCATCCTTTAGTACTATAGTTGATATGGACAATAATAATGGTATACAGAAAGACATCTCCAGTGAAATGGAATGTTGTGTGAATAGAAAAACCCATAGTAAACCAAATGTAAATCCGAGGTAAACCCTAGGTAAACCGTAGGTAAACCCAAGGTAAACCCAATGTAAACCCTAGGTGAACCCAAGGTAAACCCTAGGTAAACCCACTGTAAACCCAATGTAAACCAAATGTAAACCCTTGTCACGATCGTTGAGAGACGGGTCGGACCAAGGTGCAGCGTGAAAAGCGTACATGTTTATTAACTCAATAAACATAAAACAAAACAAGAAACAACGTAACGTGAAGTCCTCAGGATATACACATGCAAGCCTAAATGGAACAAGATCCCACAACTAAGGTAGGCAACCAGGCTACCTAAGTATGATCCCCAATCAGAGACAACGAGCGACAGCTGTCTCTGATTGGGAATCACACCCGGCCAAACATAGAAACACAACCTAGATCTACCACATAGAAATACACTAACATAGATCTCAACAGAAATCTCACACCCTGACCCAACCAACGAGAGTTCTCTCGATCAGGGTGTGAGAACCCTAGGTAAACCCAAGGTAAAACCCAATGTAAACCCAAGGTAAACCAAATGTAAACCCAAGGTAAACCCAATGTAAACCCAAGGTAAACCAAATGTAAACCCTAGGTAAACCCAATGTAAACCCAAGGTAAACCAAATGTAAACCCTAGGTAAACCCAAGGTAAAACCCAATGTAAACAAAATGTAAACCCTAGGTAAACCCAAGGTAAACCAAATGTAAACCCAAGGTAAACCAAAGGTATACCCAAGGTAAACCAAATGTAAACCCTAGGTAAACCCAATGTAAACCCTAGGTAAACCAAATGTAAACCCTAGGTAAACCCAAGGTAAAACCCAAGGTAAACCCTAGGTAAATCAAAGGAAAACCCAAGGTAAACCCTAGGTAAATCAAAGGAAAACCCAAGGTAAACCCAAGATCATTGCATCTGTCTCTGCTACAGTATATGTGTGTCCATGAAACAGACTGTTACAAGCTAAAGACTTTGAACCAGTAGATAAGTGTCCTCATCAACACTGTATGTTTCCTAGAAGCCGTGTAGTGTCCCTGTCCCCAGCAGCTCCATTGTGAGGAGAACAATGGCTGACCCCTGAGCATGAATATCACCACTCTCTGAGGCACAATCAGTTAATCACCCAGCGACGAGCAAGGTCCCTGCAGACACGCACTCACACGCACACACTTGAACACACATACACACACACACACACACACACACACACACACACACACACACACACACACACACACACACACACACACACACACACACTTACAACCTTACCACTCATCTGTGCCAACTCAAGCCTCACACCCTTGGGAGAGAAATGGATGGGAGGGAGGGAGGGAGGGGGGGAGGAGAGAGAGAGAAAGATAGAGAGAGAGAGAGAGAGAGAGAGAGAGAGACAGAGAGAGAGAGAGAGAGAGAGAGACAGAGAGAGAGAGAGAGAGAGAGAGAGAGAGAGAGAGAGAGAGAGAGAGAGAGAGAGAGAGAGAGAGAGAGAGAGAGAGAGAGAGAGAGAGAGAGAGGATTGCAAAAGAGCAAGAGGGCTGTTATAGGAATACAGATGTGGCTTTTCCAGTGTGAATTTGGGCCATGTCTTAGACATGGCTGTGTTTATGTGTTTCAGACTCCTGCTGAGCCACACTCGTAGAGGTCAGAAGGCTGGCAATGCGTCAGTAATATACAAATGGACATAAAGACATAGTATATACGTATCCCTTTCCTGCAGTCAATGACCAAAAGTGCCCTCTAGTGGCCTCATGGGTGGAATTCTATTTTTAAAAACTGCTTAAAAAAATAATAACATTCAGTCTTCTCTGATGTATATAACATGTAATATTTGAATTCAAACTCAAAATGGAATACATTTCAACTTTATATCTGGCATGGTACAGGTGTCTTCTTTTTTAAAACCCATCACCATGTGTGTGAGGTGTATACTTTTGTTTCAAAGTAGATTTGTTTAAGACTACAAATAAACTTTTTGTGACCCTGATTCAGCCCACTGCAGTAAAAGGTTCAAACTCAGTTCTCACTTTCCACTTTCTCAGTTGAGTTGATGAGGTTCTATGTAATTGGCTGTTTATGATGAGTAACGTTTGCCATTTCCTCTGCTGTGTACTATAACCTTCCTCCCATAACTCCTCTCATTACTGTGGTCACCCAGAACAACAGATGGTGGAGCTGCCTGTACAATTGTCTTTATTACCAAGGCATCTTCTTTCTGCTTTTTGAATCAAAAACACAGCTAGATTATCGGGCCATCCAACTCCATTTTATATGATACAACGTTAACAGACAAAAATAAATGAGTACAAAGGAAATTGTTGGACATGGCTGGTTCTGAAGTTGAATTCAGCAATTCCACACTGTATGGTTTTGGGCACTGTAGTCCTAGTACATTTATCAACCTCTCAGCAAATTAAGATGTTTCTTTTAGGAAGGTAGTTGTAATCCGTGGACTAGCTAATTGCTTCTACAGTAAAACATCAATAAATATATTACTGTTAATTTGCATGTTTGGATATAAGTATCTGTCACTCACACATCGCAAAGCTCAGTAGTGTAGGTCCAGAACCTGTCTTTAAATAAGACATTAAACATCCTAATCCCAGTACACACATGCATGCGCACACACACAGACACACACCGTACCTCCCTGGGTCAGTATGAGTCACTTTCTTAGACCTGGAGTAGGAAGGTTTATTCCTGCCTTAGCTAAAGGAGACAACCAGGGCAGGGCTCTGACGTTCCTCCCTGTACTGCCTCCACTCCCTGCCTGGGCTCCCTGGCTCTGCAACAACAAAGCGGGAGAGAGGAAATGCCAGAGACATCATCCCTGACGGCGCTAGAACAATGAATAATTACTTTGACTCCTTCAGTCAGGAAGAGAGAGAAAAATACCTCTAGCCCACTCCCCTCCAGCCCCCCTAAAATGAAAAACCCCACATCACAAATTGTGATAAGAAGGTGACATTGAGGAGGCCGCTACATGCCAAGATCCTTGGAAATCAAGGATTATTATTTTTTCAATTTTTATGGCAAGCCGCTCAGGGAAATGAAACGATTCAAGCCTAAAGAGCAGCCCGGTACGTGCTCTTCCTTCCTCACAGAGCCGTGATAGGGACAGGGGCTCATATCTGGAGAGAGAGGAGGAGGGCGGGAGGAGAACGTTTTGAGTGAACTGCGGTCATGTCACATGGGAGCCAGGCTTTAGAAACGCATCCTTGTCACCATTATGGTTAATAATTTGAGTGACACCTCTGTGCACGACTCAAAGGCTTTTGCATGAGGGCTGGCGGGGTTATTAGAAACGACTCCCTCAATGATGCGTGTCACTGAAGCAGCAAATTAACACGAAGAGATGGCGGCACATTAAGAGGATCCGAGAGAGAGAGAGGTAAAGTGAGGGAGAGGGAGATGGGGGAGAGAGGGAGAAGGAGAAATGGGAGCAGGGAGATATTTAGGGAGATGCGTCGTTATTTTGGGTCTCTTTGTAGGGTGAGCTGTTCTGATTAATGATGCCTGGCTGGGCCCTGCTCTGGGAGGATCCAAACACAGCTCTCATCACAGAGTTCTAGTGCTCCTCTCCCTCACACTACCACCATACACCACCTCTGCTCTGGAGAGCCGCGGGTTGTTTATCTTCTTCTACCCAGCACTAAGAACTGAGGGCTATTTTTACTTCTGGTTTACCATGATAGTGTTATGGGAAGGCAATACTGGAGGCTTCCCCTGCCTGTTGACTGGCCAAGAGACTGTCTGCAATACTGGAGGCTTCCCCTGCCTGTTGATTGGCCAAGAGACTGTCTCCAATACTGGAGGATTCCCCTGTCTGTTTTACATTTAACGTTTTAGTCATTTAGCAGACGCTCTTATCCAGAACGACTTACCATAGTGAGTGCATACATTTTTGTACTGGTCCCCCGTGGGAATCAAACCCACAGCCCCGTTGTTGCAAGCGCCATGCTCTCCCAACTGAGAAAGCCAAGCAACTATCCTGCACCATTCCCAGAACGTTGTGGGAAGGTTGTATGCAAAAAATAACCATAGGACAACCACGCTGAAACATATGGTTCTCAGAACGTTATGCGCTAACTGGGTGTCTCCCCCATTCTGTCCACCCTCTCTATCTCCATTTTCCTTTCTTTCATTCCCTACCTCTCTCTCATCCTCTATCCCACTCTTTTTCTTTCTCTGCTGGTCTCCTCCTCCCTTTGTTTTCCTATCTGCCCTGTATGACAGGAGACAAGGCGTGATACATGTACAGAGCTTTCCCCTTTTTCCACACACTAATTTATGCTGTCAGGGGTTTTCCTCTTTCCCTCTCTTTGCATGTCCAGGCTTTACTGTGTCTGCGTGTGTGTGTGTTTGTCTGTGTGCGCACGTGCATGCGTGTCTATGTGCGCGCATGTGTGTGTGTGTGTTTGTAGGGGTTTGTGTGGGTGTGTAAGCATGCGTTTGTGTGTGTGGGTAACGCCTAGATTCAATCAGATCAAGCTTTAACCCGTGATAATCGACACCCGGTGTCGGAGGCTTTACACTCTAAAAAGTAATGTTTCCTGGAGGATCTTTCAGGGGTTCTTCAAATTGAAACTGTGGGGGAATGCCTATAAATTCTTCAAAGAACTCTTTAAAAGGGTTCTTTAAATAACCCCTTTTAATGGATCCTCAAAGAACCTTTTGAATAACCTTTTGGGGTTAATTTTTTAACAACCCCCCCCCCCCTATTATTATTATTAATAATACGCTTAACAATAACAACAATAACACAATATTTTAGTTGTCAGTGTTTATTCTGATTTTAGTGGCAAAGCAGAATAGAAAAATCAAAAGGTAAAATCCCAGCAGAGCCCCAAGTCCAATGGGTATATCCTCTGGCATGTTGATGTTAATGTGTTGATGTTCTCCGTACCAATAGCCAGAATGATTTTGCAGTGCATGGTGATCGAGCAGGTTTCCTGTTATATTCATCTGTCACGACTTCCGCCGAGGCTGCCTCCCCTCCTTGTTCGGGCAGGCTTCCGCTCCATATATCATCATTCCGTTTGTCTTGTCTTGTCAATTACACACACCTGGTTCATATCCCCTCATTAGTCCGTGTATAAGTGTTCCCTCTGCCCCCTTGTCCTTGTGGGTGATTGTTTTATGTGAAGATGAGTGTAGCTCGGTTGAGCTACCCGTACTTTGTATTGCCGGGGTTATTTCTCCCTGTGTGCCTGTATTGTGTTCCAGTGCGCCTGTATTACGCCCTGTGCTGCTGACGCTATCCAGCGTAACTGTGTCCTACGGAATAAACTCTGGATTCAGTGATTTACCCTCCTGCGCCTGACTCCTTCAAATCACACTCTCACATCATCAGAGGTGTAGGGAGGGTGAAGTCTGTGAATCCAAAAAATAGTAATTGTCATGAGCACTCTCTCTCCCTGGTAGCAACATTAATTGCATTCAATTATCTTCCACTCTGCTCACCTCCCTCTCTCTACTCAGCCTAACTAGCTCCACCTGCCCTGCTCTGCTCTTGTTACCTGGCCAGCTGCACTGCATTTCCCACTCACCATCCTCACCTTGCCTCACTCTGTTCTAATTACTCTGCCAGCTGAACTGCATTTCCCCACTACCTCTCCCAGTATATCAAGCCCTGGTTTTCAGCCAAGCCCTGTCAGATCGTCTTCAAACCCGGACCAGTAACCTGCCTGTCTGCGCTCTGACTCCTGTTTGTGATACCGATCCTTTCTTGACTGCCTCCTTGTTCTACTGCCCCGTCTATCCCAACCTGCCTTCTGGACCTCGACTACTCTCCGATCTTCAGCCCCTCCGGTAACTCGTTTCTGCCTTCTGTCTCTCACCACGATATTTGCCCAGCCCTGATCTGTACTTCTGCCTGCCATTCATATTGCTGTTGTGTGTGTGTTCCCCCAGGTCTCCGACCACCAGATGAGCGTGCCCAGACGTTTCACCACCCTCAGCCCGATACGCCGCTCCATCACTGGGGAACACACACACTAAGCACTTGGACTGGACACCCCGGACATTTGGTGACCCCGGAGCACAGGTACCCACAGGAGGACCCTGAAAGACCCCTGACACCCCTGGGACTCCTCTTCCCGCCTGTAACCTTGAATAAAGAACTCTGAATTTGAACTTGCGCTCTTGGGTCCTCTTCTGTTCGTGACAGAACGATCTGACCATCATGGACCCAGCGCACTCCCTGACCACGATGGAGGAAGAGCCAGAGAGGACTGCCCTACAGCGACTGGAACGCTCTGAGGGAGACATAAATCGGATGGCTGGCGACATCGCTTCCCTTCTCCAGCTATTCAACCAGCAGCAACAACAGTTCCAACTGCAGCAACAACAGCTAGCCCAAGCCCTGCAACTACTCTCAAGCCCGGCTACTCCACCTGCACCCCCCCTGGTCCTTTTGTTCCTGTACCACCGATACTCCTTCATCCCTCCGCTGGAGGTCCCAATGCTGCAGGCCCGGCGGTGCTGCCACCAGATCCCCACGCTCCTGAACCAAGGATTGGGAACCCGGAACGTTTTGATGGCAACCAGAAGCAAGTAAGACCATTCTTGAGCAGCTGCCGAATCCAGTTTGCACTACAGCCCAGGACTTTCTCAACAGAGGGAGCCAAGGTGGGGTATGTCATCACACATCTCACCGGTCGAGGCTCGGTTGTGGGGAACGGCGGAATTCGACCGGCAAACCCCAGCCTGTGCCTCCTTCAGTGCCTTTGAGGAGGAGATGTTAAAGGTCTTTGACCTAGGCTCGCCAACAGCCGAGCGTCACAAGCTCTGCTCACCATCCGTCAGGGCAATCGGACAGTGGCAGACTTCTCCATTGACTTTCGTACCCTGGCCAGTCAAAGCTCGTTTAACCCAGAGGCACTGGTGCAAGCCTTCCTCCATAGCCTGGCGGACTATATCAAGGACGAGCTTGTTTCCCATGACCCGCCCTCAACGCTTGATGCCGCCATTGACCTTGCCGTTCGCATTGACCGCCGTATACAGACCCGGAAGGAGGGAGAAGGGCCGTCTCAGTCAACCTGCCATCCGTACTCGGGCCGATACCGCTTCTGTCCAGCCCCCTGCCTGTCAAGTCCCATAGCCAACTCAATCAGCCTGAGCCCATGGAGATTGGCCGTGCCTCTCTGACTCCCGAGGAGCGTCGGGCGCCGTCTAAGCTCCAACCTTTGCCTCTACTGTGGTGGCGAGAATCACCGTGTCGCTACTTGTCCGGCAAAAGCCGCAGCTCACCAGGTGTAGGGAGATCCGGGTGAGCTCAACAAGCCTTCAGTCTCCCTCCATCCGAAAGACCCTGCTTCATCTCCGCCTTCAGCTTTCTGACAAGACTCATACATTGGCCGCCCTTGTGGATTCCGGGCCGAAGCAAACATCATGGACCCTGAGCTTGCACAGCAACTGGGCGTGAACCATCATCAACTGACACAACCCATTCCTGCACGAGCCCTGGATGGGCATCATCTTGGCACTGTCACTCATATCTCCGCCCCCTGTGACAATCCTGCTGTCAGGAAACCACCAGGGAGTCCATCCAGTTTCACCTCCTACACTCACCTGGCCAACCACTCATTCTTGGATACCCGTGGCTCCGTCAGCACAACCCCCACATCGACTGGGAGACAGGAACAGTCCGTGAGTGGGGAAGGAGTTGTCACCAGACCTGTTTAGGGGGGCCACCCTGCCCGTTCACCGGGAAGGATCTAGCGCTACCTCCGACATATCCAATGTTCCGGCCTGTTACCACAGCCTGAAAGAGGTGTTCAACAAATCCAAGGCGACATCTCTACCCCCCACACAGACCCTATGACTGCACGATTGATCTCCTGCCTGGCACAGCACCTCCCAAGGGTCGTCTGTATTCACTGTCAGCCCCGGAAAGAAAGGCCACGGAGGACTACATTAATGACTCTCTTGCCTCCGGGGATAATTAGACCGTCGTCTTCCCCCGCAGGAGCGGGATTCTTCTTTGTCGGCAAGAAGGACGGTTCTCTTCGTCCATGCATAGATTACCGGGGTCTGAACGACATCACGGTTAAGAATCGCTACCCACTGCCCTTACTTTCGTCTGCCTTCGAACTGCTGCAGGGAGCCACTGTATTCACTAAGCTGGACCTTCGCAATGCCTACCATCTGGTGCGGATGAGGGAGGGAGACGAATGGAAGACAGCGTTCAACACACCAACCGGCCACTATGAATATCTCGTCATGCCCTTCGGCCTCACCAATGCCCCAGCAGTTTTTCAAGCCCTAGTGAATGATATCCTCAGGGACATGCTAAATACGTTCGTATTTGTGTACCTTGACGATATTTTAATATTCTCAAAGACTCTGTCAGAACACACGCACCACGTCCGGTTGGTCCTGCGCCGCCTGCTGGAGAACTCTCTTTTTCGTGAAGGCAGAGAAGTGCGAGTTCCATGCCAAGACCGTTTCATTCCTGGGGTATGTGGTGACCGAGGGCAGCATTCAGATGGATCTCACGAAGGTGTCGGCTGTCACTTCCTGGCCAGTTCCTGAGTCTCGGAAGAAGTTGCAACAGTTCCTGGGCTTTGCCAACTTTTATAGGAGATTCATCAGAAACTATAGCACAGTGGCTGCACCCCTCACGGCGCTAACCAGCACTAAACAACCGTACCAATGGACATCAGCTGCTGATAAGGCCTTCAATATCCTCAAGACATGTTTCACTTCTGCTCCCATCCTCCAGATGCCAGATGCAGCAAGGCAGTTTGTGGTGGAGGTAGATGCTTCGGACGTGGGAGTGGGTGCAGTGCTTTCTCAAAGAGCAGCTGAGGATGGCAAGATGCACCCCTGTGCCTTCTACTCCCGTCGGCTAACCCCTGCCGAATGCAACTACGACATTGGGAACCGCGAGCTGTTGGCTGTCAAGCTCGCCCTTGAAGAATGGCGGCACTGGTTAGAGGGGTCAAAGGAACCATTCGTAGTGTGGACAGACCACAAGAACCTGGGAGTATATCCAAACAGCCAGGAGGCTGAACTCCCGTCAACAGCGGTGGTCTCTGTTCTTTACGCGCTTCAATTTCACGCTCTCCTACCGCTCGGGATCTCGCAACATCAAACCTGATGCTCTTTCCCGGATGTTTCAGAAGGACGAGACCACCGCCATGACAGCTCCCATTCTTCCCAGCCACTTGGTCGTAGCGGCCCTCACCTGGGAGATCGAGAAGCAGGTCATGGAGGCTCTTCGGGACCAGCCAGGTCCAAGCACCAGCGCCCCAACCGTCTGTTTGTTCCAGCAAATCTCAGGTCACCTGTGATTCAGTGGGGGCACGAATCCCGTCTGGCCTGTCATCCCGGCATCACTCGCACTCTTCATCTGGTCCGCCAGCGGTTCTGGTGGCGGGGGATGAGACGGGATGTCCGAGAATTCATCCGAGCTTGTCCCACTTGTAACCGAAACAAGACTCCCAACCAGCCTCCTGCTGGGTTGCTGCAACCCCTACTCATACCCAAGAGGCCCTGGTCCCACGTTTCACTGGACTTTGTTACGGGCCTTCCGCCCTCTGACGGACACACAGTCATCCTTACCATTGTTGACCGCTTTAGTAAGATGACCCACTTCGTGCCCCTTCCCAAACTACCCTCTGCTAAAGAGACCTCCCAGGTGGTCCTGGAACATGTGTTTCGTATCCATGGCCTACCCCAGGATATAGTGTCAGACCGGGGCCCGCAATTCTCAGCAACCTTTTGGAAGGAGTTCTGTCATCTCCTTGGGGCCACCGCCAGCCTATCGTCTGGATTCCACCCGCAGTCAAACGGCCAGACTGAACGCATGAACCAGGAGCTGGAGAAGGCACTGAGGTGTGTGGCTTCCCAAAATCCCCGGGCCTGGGCTCAACACCTGCTCTGGGTGGAATATGCCCATAATTCACTCACCAGTTCCTCCACCGGGCTCTCCCCCTTTCAGTGTGTCTACGGGTATCAACCTCCACTGTTTGCCAGCCAGGAGGCGGATGCCACCTGTCCGTCTGCTCTTGCGTATGCCCGCCGCTGCCGCCGCACTTGGGCCCAGGCTCGCACTGTGCTCCTGAAGTCTGGAACCAGCTACGCCGTCGGTGCCAACCGACGGAGGACCCCAGCACCTACTTACCGGGTTGGTCAGAAGGTCTGGCTGTCTGCCCGGGATCTGCCGCTGCGGGTTGTATCACGAAAGCTGGCCCCTCGCTTCATTGGTCCTTTTCCTGTGCAGAAAGTCATCAGTCCAACGGCGGTCCGACTTCAGTTGCCCGCTTCCATGCGGGTCCACCCCCACCTTCCACGTCTCCAAGGTCAAGCCGGTCCATGAAAGTCCCCTGGTCCCTGCAGCTCCGGCGCCACCTCCTCCGCGCCTCGTAGATGGCGGTCCTGTCTTCACCGTCCGGCGGCTGCTCCGCTCTAGGCGAAGGGGTAGGGGTCTCCAGTACCTCGTTGATTGGGAGGGATATGGTCCAGAGGAGAGGACCTGGATCCCGGCCAGGAGGATAGTGGACCGGACCCTTATCACTGACTTCCACCGACTACATCCTGATCAGCCTGCAATCCGTAGGGGCCGTCCAAGAGGGGTTCCTAGCCGTCCGGCCCGCCCCTGCTCCTGTCTCAGTGCCTGTCCTGTCTCCCGACCGTGACCCTCCAGCTCCTTCTGAGGATGAGGAGATTCACTCGGACCGCTCGGAGGAGTTCTGACCCGCCGCCTGCTCCCCTCCACCCTCCCGGCATGATGTTGTTCTTGGGACTTCTGGGGCCGTCCCTTGGAGGGGGGGTCCTGTCATGAGCACTCTCTCTCCCTGGTAGCAACATTAATTGCATTCAATTATCTTCCACTCTGCTCACCTCCCTCTCTCTACTCAGCCTAACTAGCTCCACCTGCCCTGCTCTGCTCTTGTTACCTGGCCAGCTGCACTGCATTTCCCACTCACCATCCTCACCTTGCCTCACTCTGTTCTAATTACTCTGCCAGCTGAACTGCATTTCCCCACTACCTCTCCCAGTATATCAAGCCCTGGTTTTCAGCCAAGCCCTGTCAGATCGTCTTCAAACCCGGACCAGTAACCTGCCTGTCTGCGCTCTGACTCCTGTTTGTGATACCGATCCTTTCTTGACTGCCTCCTTGTTCTACTGCCCCGTCTATCCCAACCTGCCTTCTGGACCTCGACTACTCTCCGATCTTCAGCCCCTCCGGTAACTCGTTTCTGCCTTCTGTCTCTCACCACGATATTTGCCCAGCCCTGATCTGTACTTCTGCCTGCCATTCATATTGCTGTTGTGTGTGTGTGTTCCCCCAGGTCTCCGACCACCAGATGAGCGTGCCCAGACGTTTCACCACCCTCAGCCCGATACGCCGCTCCATCACTGGGGAACACACACACTAAGCACTTGGACTGGACACCCCCGGACATTTGGTGACCCCCGGAGCACAGGTACCCACAGGAGGACCCTGAAAGACCCCTGACACCCCTGGGACTCCTCTTCCCGCCTGTAACCTTGAATAAAGAACTCTGAATTTGAACTTGCGCTCTTGGGTCCTCTTCTGTTCGTGACAGTAATTATACAGATGATTAACAAAACATGCACACGACAGTATTCATACCTTGGTTTCTGTGGTAAATGTGAATGAAAAAAACTGTTTTAATAATGGTTTTAATACACATACCTTGTCCATAATGTAGAGGCCTATGGGATATTCATTGTAGAGGTAAGGGAGGAGGATGGTACATGTGATCTGCATAACATACCAATACTAATTGACATACCTTTGTATGCCTCCTCGTCTGTATACCTACAGACACAGACACAAAAGTGAGCAGTTCAGTCATCTGCACACAATACAGCTAGCCTTCAACATATTCTTATAGCCTACAGTACATATTCTTACCTCTTTGTTGATTTATATCCATTGAATTGTGTCCATTTTCTGTTTTAGAAAGATTTGCACATATATGAAAAGATGGATAGTGTCATCAGAAAACAATATCAATTTAGATCATACAAGGGACAAACCTTACCTTAAATTGAGGAGATCTTTACATTTTTCAGTTAAGTGCCTGCACCTGCTGTCCTTTCAAATTCAAATACAAATGTTTCAGTTGGGCAGTTAGGTTCCTGCAAGAACCCTCACCAACTAAGGAGGTTCCTCGATGAACCCCACCTCCTATGGGGTTCTTGGAAGAACCTTTTGGGTGCAATTTTCAGTGCCAAGAACCCTAAGATTCTTCGAAGAACTTTGAAGATCTTAGAAGAACCCTTGTTGAAGCCTTAATTTTTTGAGTGTAGAGATGTCGAATCGGTGAGCAGCTGCTTGTGTGGTCACCGTCATGAAGCCACACCCGTCCAACACACATTAGAAGTTCAGAATGAGAAAGTGTATGAACAAAAATATAAATGCAACATGCAACAATTTCGACGATTTTACTGTTACAGTTCATATAAGGAAATCAGTCAATGGAAATAAATTCATTAGGCCCTAATCTATGGATTTCACACACACAGCCATAGGCCCACCCACTGGGGAGCCAGGCCCAGCCAATTAGAATGGGATATTTTATTTCCGCTCATGAAACATGGGACCAACACTTTACATGTTGCGTTTATATTTTTGTCCAGCATAGAAATAATGATGCTCAAATTGAAAGTAATTAAACTAAATAATGAGGATTTCTATCAGCCTAATGTAGGCCTAATTCGTTGTTGTTGAAAACCCACTGTAATGCATTTCCACCTCCGACACCACCAAAACAGCTGCTATGCCGTGGTCGGCTAGCACATATATGATATAATCTATCCCTAAGTGCGAGTGTGTGCATTGCAATATCCAGGGGTGTTGACATGTTCCTCCGTGTTCAGCATGAAACATACTGCGGGTAATTGATGGGGGTGTACTGCCACAGGCACCTAGCAGCAAGTGGGAGGGACTGGACCCGTTTCCAACAATTCACTCTCACCAATAAGATTAGGGATGAGCTGAAAACAGCCAGAGATTGAGATTGCTGTAAATATGTCTGCTATTGTTAATCATCTCATCCTTAACCCTACAGTTTCTTCTTGTGTGGTGTTTGTAGTCCGGTTCTCAACTCAGAGACCCGTTCCTGTTCTGAAGCTCCCAGCTTATTCAACAGCTCCACTCCAGACGACATCCACATCCACACCTCAATACAGATACAACACAACCTCCTCTCTCTCAGGGTGAAAACCCTGTTATACAGAACATGGCTAAAATAAGGCTGTTCAGTATTCAGCCAGGCATGTCTGCTGGCCATGGGTTGGTTAGCCCAGGTGATAACTACCATTTATCAGCTGGAGGTGTTCTGTGGTGTTCCTCTGTGTTCCATAGTGTTCCATGGTGTTCCATGGGCTGCAGATATTCCAATATCTCTGGTATTTTGATCCCAGGGTCACAGCGGTGTGAGAAAGGCAGGCTTACCAAACCCCTGGTGGTTACCGCTCCAGCACCCCATCTCATTACCCAGCGGTGTTACCGCGGTGATACTGCCTAATGAATCTGTCTCTAATCGTGTTATTTGTAAAGGCCTCACACAGCGTTTGACGGTTAAAACCTGTTTTAAAACATCCCTAACAGGAACCCCTGGTATAGAAATAAGCCTTTTTAGTCTCTGTGGGATTCCTTGTAAAACAACACTGCATCCGTTTTTGTTATGCTTGATTTGCCAGTTTATTTCAGAGCAGTCTAATCTGAATTCTAATTGGAAACAGTTTGGAAACAGTTGAGTGATTACTAAACCTGCTAAGAATGTGATCATAAATGTTACACGTATGTAATAAAATGTTTTGAAAATGTGCCGCAGCAGCATTGTTCTAATCACTTTGCCTCAGAGGAATAAAAACCACATCACCTTAAGATCCAATTTGTGGTACACTCACCAATTACTTTCACGGTCCACTTCCCATCTAATACAGAAAGGCCAGATTATCCTCTGTGTGTCCGGGCGCTGCCTGCACACACACCCCAATTACTAACACTAATTGGAAAAATGCTTCATGTGACAAAAAAAATGTAACGTGATTTGTCCCCTTTCTTATGAAAATATTTACACTCATTTACCGTGTCTGTGTGTAGCCGCCAAGATAACTGAACTCTTCTTATGGAAAATGTATTCCTGTATTCATTACTTTATGATGTAATATTAGTGCCCATGTTATCTGGTCTTCACATTGCTCTAACAATCAGATAAAAACTCAAGCATGAGTATCCCTAATTTAACTGAACTTTAATTAATCTTTACTGAATTATATGACAGATAATTACATGGCTCTGTTTGGTCTGGGACTTTCATTTGTGACATCCAATAGGCCTACATTATTACATCATTACAATAGGCCTACATTATTACATCATTTCAATAGGCCTACATTATTACGTCATTACAATAGGCCTACATTATTATGTCATTACAATAGGCCTACATTATTACGTCATTAAAATAGGCCTGCATTATTACATCATTACAATAGGCCTACATTATTACATAATTACAATAGGCCTACATTATTATGTCATTGAAATAGGCCTACATTATTACGTCATTACAATAGGCCTACATTATTACATCATTACAATAGGCCTACATTTTTACATCATTACAATAGGCCTACATTATTACGTCATTACAATAGGCCTACATTATTACATAATTACAACAGGCCTACATTATTATGTCATTGAAATAGGCCTACATTATTACGTCATTACAATAGGCCTACATTATTACATCATTACAATAGGCCTACATTATTACATCATTACAATAGGCCTACAATATTACATCATTATAATAGGCCTACATTATTACATCATTACAATAGGCCTACATTATTACATCATAACAATAGGCCTACATTATTACATCATTACAATAGGCCTACATCATTACATAATTACAATAGGCCTACATCATTACATCATAACAATAGGCCCCAAAAAATTTAAAAGACTCCAGTCACCCAAGTCATAGACTGTTCTCTCTGCTACCGAATGGCAAGCGGTCCCGGAGTGCCAAGTCTAGGTCCAAAAGGCTCCTTAACAGCTTCTACCCCCAAGCCAGAAGACTGCTGAACAATTAATCAAATGGCCACCCGGACTATTTGCATTGCCTCCAAACAGGTCGGGACAAAGTTGTAGAGAAGTACAGATCAGGGTTGGGTTATAAAAAAATCTCGGAAACTTTGAACATCCCACGGAGCACCATTAAATTAATTATTAAAAAATTGAAAGAATATGGCACCACAACAAACCTGCCAAGAGAGGGCCGCCCACCAAAACTCACGGACCAGGCAAGGAGGGCATTAATCAGAGAGGCAACAAAGAGACCAAAGATAACCCTGAAGGAGCTGCAAAGCTCCACAGCAGAGATTGGAGTATCTGTCCATAGGACCACTTTAAGCCATACACTCCACAGAGCTGGGCTTTACGGAAGAGTGGCCAGAGAAAAGCCATTGCTTAAAGAAAAAAATAAGCAAACACGTTTGGTGTTCGCCAAAAGGCATGTGGGAGACTCCCCAAGCATATGGAAGAAGGTACTCTGGTCAGATGAGACAAAAATTGAGCTTTTTGGCCACCAAGGAAAACGCTATGTCTGGTGCAAACCCAACACCTCTCATCACCCCGAGAACACCATCACCACAGTGAAGCATGGTGGTGGCAGCAACATGCTGTGGGGATGTTTTTAATCGGCAGGGACTGGGAAACTGGTCAGAATTGAAGAAATGATGGATGGCGCTAAATACAGGGAAATTCTTGAGGGAAACCTGTTTCAGTCTTCCAGAGATTTGAGACTGGGACGGAGGTTCACCTTCCATCAGGACAATGACCTTAAGCATACTGCTAAAGCAACACTCACGTGGTTTAAGGGGAAACATTTAAATGTCTTGGAATGGCCTAGTCAAAGCCCAGACCTCAATCCAATTGAGAATCTGTGGTATGACTTAAAGATTGCTGTACACCAGTGGAACCCTGTCACGCCCTGATCGAGATAACTCTTGTTGGTTGGGTCAGGGTGTGAGTGTCGTTTGAGATCTATGTTATTCGATTCTATGTTTATGATCTAGTATTTGTATTTCTATGTTTGGCCGGGTGTGATTCCCAATCAGAGGCAGCTGTCGCTCGTTGTCTCTGATTGGGGATCATACTTAGGTAGCCTGGTTGCCTACCTTAGTTGTGGGATCTTGATTGTGTTCCTGTTAGGCTTGTTGTGTGTATAGCCCATAGGACTTCACATTTTCGTTGTTTTGTTATTTCGTCAAGTGTTTATTCGTCTTAATAAATATGTACGCATATCACGCTGCACCTTCGTCTAACCCGTCTCTCAACGATCGTGACAAACCTATCCAACCTGAAGGAGCTGGAGCAGTTTTGCCTTGAAGAATGAGCAACAATCCCAGTGGCTAGATGTGCCAAGCTTATAGAGACATATTCCAAGAAACTTGCAGCTGTAATTGCTGCAAAAGGTGGCTCTACAAAGTATTGACTTTGGGGGGGTGAATAGTTATGCACGCTCAAGTTTATTTCTTGTTTGTTTCACCCCAAAAAATATTTTGCATCTTCAAATTGATTGGCAGGTTGTGTAAATCAAATGATACAAACCCCCCAAAAATCCATTTTAATTCCAGGTTGTAAGGCAACAAAGTAGGGAAAATGCCAAGGGGGGTGAATACTTTCGCAAGCCACTGTACATGTACAAATTACCTCGACTAATCTGTAGCCCTGCACATTGACACGGTACCGGTACCCCCTGTATATAGCCTCGTTATTGTTATTTTATTGTGTTATTATTTTTATTATTTCTATTTTATTTAGTAAATATTTTCTTAACTCTATTTCTTGAACTGCATTGTTGGTTAAGGGCTTGTAAGTAAGCATTTCACGGTAAGGTCTACACCTGTTGTATTCGGTGCATGTGACAAATACAATTTGATTTGATTTGATTTGACATCATCACATTATAACAATAGGCCAAATCATTACATTATAACAACAGGTCTACATCGTTATATCATAACAATAGTCTTACATCGTTACATCATACCAATAGGCCTACATTGTTATATCATAACAATAGTCTTACATCGTTACATCATACCAATAGGCCTACATCGTTACATCAGAACAATAGGCCTACATCATTACATCATAACAATAGGTCTACATCGTTACATCATAACAATAGGCCTACATCGTTACATCATAACAATAGGCCTACATCATTACATCATAACAATAGGCCTACATCGTTACACCATAACAATAGGTCTACATCGTTACATCATAACAATAGGCCTACATCGTTACATCAGAACAATAGGCCTACATCGTTACATCAGAACAATAGGCCTACATCGTTACATCAGAACAATAGGCCTACATCATCATAACAGAGGTTCAAAGACTACAGACATAAAAGTATTGAAACAACAAGGCCTTAGATTGTCTAGAGTTGTTAGACTGTAGTGTAAACTGCACTTTACTTACAGCTTGCTTTGTGTTGTACTGCAGCAGCAGCAGTACTGCTAGCTCACTACAGCGCTCTGATTATGCGGCTGCACAAATGTCATGCCTGGAGTAACAGAGGGGTGCTTGGGTAACCAGGAAGTCGGGGACAATCGTGGTGAGGCTGACGTGCGGTCCAGTGAGTCACATCCAATGGCTGCTTCTACTCTGAGAGCTGAGTGTAGCTTGAGGACAGGAGGACTGACTGAGAATGAAGAGTAAAATTATTCCATTCTAATGTATTCAAAGATAAATTGAGGTTCACTCTGTATAGAGAAAGGCAGGTTTTAGGAAGCAAGGACCTGCACTAAAAGATAGCATACAATTACTAAAAAGCATTTTCAAACTTATACAACAGATTATTCTCACCGTGCATTAGGCTACACCTAAAAAGTGAATTGGTCCTCTACTTTTTGATGCGTGACGCACTTTATATTTTGTCAGAAGTGCTGTGGTAAAACAAAAAGCCTTTTGTCAGTGAGGGCCTCTGGGAGTTGTGTACATACTGCTCTCAAAATGGTTCTTCTGTTTCATACTTCAAACTGCTCTGAAACTGCTCTCTCTCTGCCCCAAAACAAAGGATTTAGCATGCACTCTCTGTTTTCTGTTTTGGCGAAATCTAAAATCAAAATTGAAGTACCAATTATCTGTTCATTTTTATTTGATCTGTTTATTGTGTTAAGGATGGACCAGATTTGAACGTACAGTGGGGAAAAAAAGTATTTAGTCAGCCACCAATTGTGCAAGTTCTCCCACTTAAAAAGATGAGAGAGGCCTGTAATTTTCATCATAGGTACACGTCAACTATGACAGACAAATTTAGAAAAAAGATTCCAGAAAATCACATTGTAGGATTTTTAATGAATTTATTTGCAAATTATGGTGGAAAATAAGTATTTGGTCACCTACAAACAAGCAAGATTTCTGGCTCTCACAGACCTGTAACTTCTTCGTTAAGAGGCTCCTCTGTCCTCCACTCGTTACCTGTATTAATGGCACCTGTTTGAACTTGTTATCAGTATAAAAGACACCTGTCCACAACCTCAAACAGTCACACTCCAAACTCCACTATGGCCAAAATTGTAGACCTCCACCAGGCTGGGAAGACTGAATCTGCAATAGGTAAGCAGCTTGGTTTGAAGAAATCAACTGTGGGAGCAATTATTAGGAAATGGAAGACATACAAGACCACTGATAATCTCCCTCGATCTGGGGCTCCACGCAGATCTCACCCGTAGGTCAAAATGATCACAAGAACGGTGAGCAAAAATCCCAGAACCACACGGGGGGACCTAGTGAACTGACCTGCAGAGAGCTGGGACCAAAGTAACAAAGCCTACCATCAGTAACACACTACGCCGCCAGGGACTCAAATCCTGCAGTGCCAGACATGTCCCCCTGCTTAAGCCAGTACATGTCCAGGCCCGTCTGAAGTTTGCTAGAGTGCATTTGGATGATCCAGAAGAGGATTGGGAGAATGTCATATGGTCAGATGAAACCAAAATATAACTTTTTGGTAAAAACTCAACTCGTCGTGTTTGGAGGACAAAGAATGCTGAGTTGCATCCAAAGAACACCATACCTACTGTGAAGCATGGGGGTGGAAACATCATGCTTTGGGGCTGTTTTTCTGCAAAGGGACCAGGACGAATGAATGGGGCCATGTATCGTGAGATTTTGAGTGAAAACCTCCTTCCATTAGCAAGGGCATTGAAGATGAAACGTGGCTGGGTCTTTCAGCATGACAATGATCCCAAACACACCGCCCGGGCAACGAAGGAGTGGCTTCGTAAGAAGCATTTCAAGGTCCTGGAGTGGCCTAGCCAGTCTCCAGATCTCAAATACCAGCAGCAGTGTGTGAAAACCTTGTGAAGACTTACAGAAAACGTTTGACCTGTGTCATTGCCAACAAAGGGTATATAACAAAGTATTGAGAAACTTTTGTTATTGACCAAATACTTATTTTCCACCATAATTTGCAAATAAATTCATAAAAAATCCTACAATGTGATTTTCTGGATTTTTTTTTTCTCATTTTGTCTGTCATAGTTGACGTGTACCTATGATGAAAATTACAGGCCTCTCTCATCTTTTTAAGTGGGAGAACATGCACAATTGGTGGCTGACTAAATACTTTTTTCCCCCACTGTAACACTTAACTAGCTGCCTAGAACGCAGCTCCCTAGCAACTCAACAAGCACCAGCTGCTAACCATTGCCTACTGTTTGCAACACTTTTACTGTAACTAGTTGCCTTGAACGTAACACGTCAAACAAGCTCCAGCTGCTGCTAACTGCTAATCGGCCACAACACCTGTTCTCACTCTCCTTAATCACCACCACCACCCTACTTAAACCTGACCAAACAGTCATTCCTCCTCTCTGTTTTGTGTTGCATCCCTCCTCCTCCTTTCACTTAGGTTGCGTCAAGGAACTTTTTTTTGGGGGGGGGTACGTGCCTTCACCACAGCAGCCTAACTACCATGGCCTGACGGTGACGTCTACCTGAGACTCCAAGCCAAACCCTACAGAGTCAACCCCTTCGGATCCTTCATCTGCAGCCCTTGGCTTCATCCAGTCCATTCCATTTCCTCACTGAATCCTCACTCTCCCATCCATTCCATTTCCTCACTGAATCCTCACTCTCCCATCCATTCCATTTACTCAATAAATATTCTAAACCCATTTCATGTCTGGTCCTTAAACTCGTGAATGTCTGTTTATCTATTATAATTGAATCAATCTTGTTTAGTTTTGTAATGTTAACAATCTTATAGTCATTAGGTAATAAAAAACAAATTATTTTGAGAATCACTGGTTATGCTGACAATATCGTCCAGCTAACAGCTTGGTTTCAGCATAGCTGGCTAACACAGGTTTGAGTAGTGTAGGATATTTGTTCAATACACTGGTGCTGTGACCTGGATCCCACAGAAGATATGACATAGAGTAGAGCTGACCCAGAGTCCTATGAGGCCAAAGAGGTCTGATGAAGATGTGGAGGGTCCTGCGTTGTGAGTCTGAGTGGTGGTATCTGGGGGATCTCACCTCTGACCAGGTCCTCTAATCTGCAGCATTACAGGAGATAGATGCACCCTGCCACAGTGGAAATGGGCTGTCAGACACACGCCGTTAGGAAAGTGGTGAGCGCCGGGAAATGAGCTGGGAGTGGGCTGACTGAGAGAGGGAGTGGGGGAGAGAGAGGTCAGTGTCAATCCGCTGGCCTGGGGGTTGGACTACAGGTTAGGAAGAGAACAGACATACTGGCGAGTTTGGGATGGATGTTACAGCCAGGATATGAAGAAGACAAGAGAGACGGAGAACAAATGAAGATGATGAAGTTGGATCACATCCAGGGGGTGCATATCCTAAATTGCTAGTTCTATATTGCAATCGTGGACAAACGGGCTTGGGTTAGAGTTAGGGTTGAGGGTTAGGGTTGAGGCTAGAGTTAGCATTTAACTGACATGTGGACATGAAGCTAGGGTTAGCGTTACTGCTGTAGGTACCAATCCAGGGTTAGGGTGAAGGTTAGGGATAGTGCTACGTGCCGGGTCAACCCTAACCCTGGCCTCAACCCTAACCCTAGCTTCATGTCCATATCCCAGTTCAACCCTAACCCTAGCCTCAACTACAGGTTGACACAGGAGTGGATATTCATTTCTGTCCCGTCTTGTCCTGTAAAAATGTTTTCCTGTACTGTCCCAATCCCGCAACAGTTCTAT
The DNA here is from genome assembly GCF_020615455.1 of Coregonus clupeaformis. NCBI lineage: Eukaryota > Metazoa > Chordata > Actinopteri > Salmoniformes > Salmonidae > Coregonus > Coregonus clupeaformis. Next base: position 26,041,492 of record NC_059197.1, on the reverse strand, counting down.
AACCCCGACAACTTTTCTGTCCTGACCTGATAAAAATCACTCCCGTCCCGTGCTCATTTTAACACGCAGAAATACCTTCCTCTGTTAGCAGCTCTTCTCTGTCTGTCTCCCCTACCTGCACTCTGCTGCGTGTGTGAGTTTCCGTAGCAACGGCTCCGTTTTGGGTTGCTCTAGAGATGAGATGGGAGAGCGAGTTGTTAGCTAGCTTCTTTTCATTGCCTGGCCAGCTGATAAAAACCTATTATACATGTTGAAATAGTGATTGAAGACTGAATAATGTGTGTTACAGTTGGGAGGAGGGGGAGAAAAACGTTCAAAACAATATGTCCTACTAAAACTGCTTAAAACTAACAAAAATTCTAATAATTCCTGTACTGCCCGTTCCTGTGGTCTGTTGATCCTGTCCAATCCGGTCCCAAACTTGACTCTAGAATTTCACTCCTGTTCCCGCAGGAATCCCTTGGGACCCGCAAGACCCATAGCAGTCCTGTTCCCGTGTCAACCTCAAGCCTCAACCCTAACCATAACTGACAACCGAGGGAAATGTAAATGTAAATGTAAAATAATCTGTGTGTAAAGTAGACAATCCCGCACATGCACAGAAGCTTTGGTTGTTTAGCTATCGGGGTAGGAAGTAAGCACATTATATCAGGATACCATGAAGTCCAATGATGGTACTGTATTTGACAGCATCAACTATTGACATCGACATTTCACAGTAATGGCTGTTACCCACCCAAAGAAATGAAGACCTGTGTTTACCTGCAGTGTGATGCTTTTCTTCCCTATTCCCAAACACACTGGTCCTGAGACAATGTAGATGATCTGAACACAATACATTATCTGTGAGTGGTTTGCTAAAAGTGTGGTGGTAATTGTCTAATGTGTCATATTAGATATTCACAAGCCCAGGTTGCAATGCATTAATTACAGTTGACGCTAAGTAACAGTGAATAGCGCTTTGCGTGCTGAGCCCCCAGTGAAAAATGAGATGACAAAGAAGGTAATTTCCTCTTTCTCTCAAGCTGGTGTGTAATTGTGTGTGGTTTAAATAGAAGGTGAATGGGCAGGGGAGGGTCTACTGTAGCCCTCTCCCTCTATGCTCCATCTGACTTTAACTCAGCCTAATTATACAGATGGATTGAAAAATAAAGTAAGACAGGAAATCACTCCAATTATGCCAAGTTGATTAAAACTTGGAGACCACTCCATGGAACGCTGGGAAGGAACTGGGAGGAGTCCTCTGTTAAAGATAGGAACTGGACCATTACTACACGGCAGACTGCATGATACAAGAAAACAACAACAATGTGGTACTAGTGAGACAGAAGGTTGAGGCTCTCTGTGGCCATGGCCTCAGACCTGAGACAGAGGAGAATCCAGACTGGCGGTGCCAGAAGACATATAACTTTTCTCTCCCAACAGAATCCTTATGGTTCCAATCTCACAGCCCACTAATGAAGATAGATCAATGCTATTCATTTACTGACATTAACACAAGAGGCATGCAAACCCATCTCCTCTATTGTCTCAGTGCCATGGTCTTTTACACACATTTTGACCAAAGGCCGGGATTCAATCCCAAGGCCCCATTACTATTTACCTATATTTAATCAGGGAGTCACCATTGAGACCAGTGTCTCTTTTTCGAGGGAGCCCTGCATATACAATTTCATAAAATACATAAAAAATAGAATACAATATAAAACAAATAAATTACAGCATAACACATATTGCACAGACGCACATAAATATACACAATATACACAAAATACAGTAAACTAAAAGAAAGACATTGTTTATGATAAAAATCCTCTGTCCGCTGCCTGAACTGCCCTAGAGACACTAACGCATCTATTCTAAATGTATTTTGGAGATCATTCCAAACGTGTGGAGCAAGACAACTAAAACGCTGACATCGAACTCTGTAGACACCAAAGGAGTCTCCAGAGTTATTACATTTAACCAACCCTGTGAACGGGTTTGATGACTTGTCATTTTACATCTTAACAGTGAAGTTAGGTAAGTCGGAAGCTTGTGGAGCAGGGCTTTGTAAACAAAAGGAGTGTAACGATGTGATCTACGTGACTTCAAAGAGGTCCAGCCAACCTTTTGGTAAAGAATACAGTGATAAGTAATAAAACTGTCTCCTGTGATAAAACAAAGGGTGCTATGATAAATGGCATCCAGGGGTTTAGGAGTAGAGGCAGCTGCACTTTGATAAATAGTATCATAATAATACCATAATCGAGAACAGGTAGAAAGGTTGACCGCACAATTATAGAGCACTGGACAGCAGACAATGTGCCATTTAGAGGCATTTTTCCAGACGTTCGCAGAGATTGCGTTCAAAGCACATTGCCGGGCAATGTCGGCTGTCCAGTGGGATGCTTTATAATGCGACTTGGATTGAATCTCGGCCTTTGTCGGTACAGGATAGTCATTATAAAGGAGAACAAGAGAATGACAGAGAGAAAGAGAGAGAAATATACACCAAAAGTATGTGGACACCCCTTCAAATGAGTGGATTCGGCTATTTCAGCCGCACGCGTTGCTGACAGGTGTATAACATCGAGAACACAGTAATGCAATCTCCATAGACAACCATTGGCAGTAGAATGGCCTTACTGAAGAGATCAGTGACTTTCAACATGGCACGTCATAGGATGCCACCTTTCCAACAAGTCAGTTCGTCAAATTTCTGCCCTGCTAGAGCTGCCCCGGTCAACTGTAAGTGCTGTTATTGTGAAGTGGAAACCTCTAGGAGCAACAACGGCTTAGCAGCGAAGTGGTAGGCCACACAAGCTCACAGAGCGGGACCGCCGAGTGCTGAAGCGCGTAACGAATCAAAATCTTCTGTCCTCGGTCGCAACACTTACTACCGAGTTCCAAACTGCCTCTGGAAGCAACGTCAGCACAATAACTGTTCGTGGGGAGCTTCATGAAATGGGTTTCCATGGCCAAGCAGCCGCGCACAAGCCTAAGATCACCATGCGCAATGCCAAGCGTCGGCTGGAGTTGTGTAAAGCTCCCCACCATTGGACTCTGGAGCAGTGGAAATGCGTTCTCTGAAGTGATGAATCATGCTGCACCATCTGGCAGTCCGGCGGACGAATCTGGGTTTGGCGGATGCCAGGAGAACGCTACCTGCCCGAATACAGAGTGCCAACTGTAAAGTTTGGTGGAGGAGGAGTAATGGTCTGGTGCTTTTTTTCATTTTTCGGGCTAGGCCCCTTAGAAGGGAAATCTTAACACTACAGCATACAATGACATTCTAGACGATTCTGTGCTTCCAACTTTGTGGCAACAGTTTGGGGAAGTTCCTGTTTCAGCATGACAATGCCCCCATGCACAAAGCGAGGTCCATACAGATATGGTTTGTCGAGAACGATGTGCAAGAACTTGACTGGCCTGCACAGAGCCCTGACCTCAACCCCATCGAAGACCTTTGGGATAAATTGGAACACCGACTGCGAGCCAGGCCTAATCGCCCAACATCAGTGCCCGACCTCACTAATGCTCTTGTGGCTGAATGGAAGCATGTCTCCGCAGCAATGTTCCAACATCTAGTGGAAAGCCTTCCCAGAAGAGTGGAGGCTGTTATAGCAGCAAAAGGGGGACCAACTCCATATTAATGCCCATGATTTTGGAATGAGATGTTTGACGAGCTTTTGGCCATGTAGTATATATATATGTATATATATATATATATATATATATATATATATATATATATAGAGAGAGAGAGAGAGAGAGAGACAGAGAGACAGAGAGACAGAGAGAGAGAGAGAGAGAGAGAGAGAGAGAGAGAGAGAGAGAGAGAGAGAGAGCAGAGAGAGAGAGAGAGAGAGAGAGAGAGAGAGAGAGAGAGAGAGAGAGAGAGAGAGAGAGAGAGAGAGAGAGAGGAGAGAGAGAGAGAGGCACAGAGAGAGAGACAGAGAGAGCGAGAGAGAGAGAGAGAGAGAGAGAGAGAGAGAGAGAGAGAGAGAGAGACAGAGAGAGAGAGACAGAGACAGACAGAGAGAGAGAGACAGAGACAGAGACAGAGACAGAGACAGAGACAGGATAGAGACAGAGACAGAGACAGAGAGAGAGAGAGAGACAGAGACAGAGACAGAGACAGAGACAGAGACAGAGACAGACAGACAGAGAGAGGGGGAGACGCAGCATGAAAAGGGCAAGACATTTGTCACCGTCTTCTGCAGGAGCATGAGAGGACAAAACATATCATTTATCTCCTGTCATTTCAATATTGTATTAACCTTTCTAGTGGAAATCCTGGGCCTCATTAGTGTTTTTTGAGGGAGAGAAAAAAAATAATCGATATAAGAAGCTCTGGACATTGTCTGAAATACAGTCTGTTAGTGCACATCCTTTAGTCATTGATGATAGGGTATTGTACTGCCCTAAGCAATTATCCACATGTTCCGCATTATCTTAGGTTATCATACAGACAGACATCACATGAAAGGATAAATGAGAAAGAGAATAGCATTGCTACTCTGAAGTAGGTCAGAATTATGAATTATGTCCCAACTAGTGAAACAAGGATGTGAAGAAAAAGCAGTGGGGGAAAAGCTGTGAGAAATGTCAGCCATTTTACATATAGAGAAAACAGCTCCAAGACCAAACAAAGCATGCAGTGGCTGTGTCTATTCTCCCTGTCAGTCAGCAACCTGTCACAGAGAGAGAGAGAGAGAGAGAGAGAGAGAGAGAGAGAGAGAGAGAGAGAGAGAGAGAGAGAGAGAGAGAGAAGAGAGACAGAGAGAGAGAGAGAGAGAGAGAGAGAGAGAGAGAGAGAGAGAGAGAGAGACAGAGAGAGAGAGAGAGAGAGAGAGAGAGAGGGAGAGACAGAGAGAGAGAGAGAGAGAGAGAGAGAGAGAGAGAGAGGGAGAGACAGAGAGAGATTTGCACATTGTTACAACACTGTATATAGCCATAATATCATATTTGAAATGTCTCTATTCCTTTCAAACTTTTGTGTGTAATCTTTACTGTACTTTTTAAAAAATGGTTTATTTAACTTTTGTTTATTATCTATTTCATTTGCTTTGGCAATGTAAACGTGTTTCCCATGCCAATAAAGCCCTTTGAATTGGATTTAAATTTAATTGAATTGAGAGAGAGAGAGAGAGAGAGAGTGGGGGAGGGGCTGGCACATTGGAGGTGATATGTGGGGAGGAGTAGAGGCAGGGGAAGAGTAGTAGCCCCCCCCTCTCATCCGTCAGTGCCTGCAGAACACCCTGCCATTCACATCCCCACCGCCTCTCCCAGGTCGTCGGACTGAGAAAACGCTAACTGAGCCTTATTATGTACCCTATTATGTACCCTATTATGAACCCTATTATGTACCCTATTATGTACCCTACTCTGAACCCTATTATGTACCCTATTATGTACCCTATTATGAACCCTATTATGTACCCTATTATGTACCCTATTATGAACCCTATTATGTACCCTACTCTGAACCCTATTATGTACCCTATTATGTACCCTATTATGAACCCTATTATGTACCCTATTATGTACCCTATTATGTACCCTATTATTAGCCAAACTCAGCACTCAGCATCAAGGCCTACCAGGCCTTTGTCTGTCATCGTTGTGCTACATCTCCCTGATTGCTTGTGTCAAGGTCTCGTTGTTACAAAAACAGAGCATTTTCAATGGCTTGATTGTATGTTTGGATTGGACATTCCTAACCCAGAGGAGTCGTACGGGTTCAAGGGTTACTTCAATTCTGGCACTATGACGATACCTACCTACCCCCTGTAGGTAAAGTGATTGAAGTGAAATGATGTACTGACATAACATTTATTTTATGATTCAGGGAGGAACAGTCTCTACTTGCTGATTCATCTCAATTCTAAAATAACTTTTGGAACAGTTTTTTATTTTGTTGGCAAAGCTACGGGGATAGTTAAGAAAAAGTCGAGTCCACAAAAAGATGATATACCGGCTGTCAATCCATTGAAGTTTAGGTCAGTACATCCAGATCTTGGCAGCAGACTGTTGGTGAAGTTAATCTGACTAATCACTTCTTATGACGTCCGGATGGGAAAAGAGAGGCAGTTTATAACATAAAGAATTAATATCATAAGAATATTGATGGAGAGTGTACCAATGACTCACTGGGGCTTTAATAGTAGGACTAAGGGTGACGTCAGCCTACAGATGCAGGGAGACAGCAGGGAGACAGCAGGGAAAGAGCTGAGAGAGAAAGAAGATTCTCTGGGCTGAGGACGAGCCAGGAAGGCTACATAACGCTGGGTTAATTGTGCAGACCCCGTGGGCACTAAATAAGGATGGTTTGAATGACTGGCTAAGTGACAAATGGATGTACAAATTACTGAGATTACTCTGGCCCTCTTCCAGAATCACCCTCTCAGTTACATGAAGGAAATTGGCCACTGACGGCTATCTTTTACAATTACTCAAACTTTACTTTCAGAAGTTACGTTGAAATATTCTTCAGCGTGTAAATTCGTAAAAACATTGATGAGTAAACGGGTGTGTGAAGGCAAACTAATTTTCTATGAGCTCTGACTGATTAGCTTGCGAAGCAGCCATTGAGACTGGGGCGTGCCCTCCAGCTGCATGGTGAATGGTTGTGTATGAATACTGCTAAAAGCTGTCTAAACAGTGAGCACATGTGATGGATCCCTCCCTGGCATGGTGGTGGACGGTGGAGGGGAGACTGGGGGGTGGAGGGGAGACTGGGGGGTGGAGGGGAGACTGGGGGGTGGAGGGGAGACTGGGGGGTGGAGGGGAGACTGGGGGGTGGAGGGGAGACTGGGGGGTGGAGGGAAGACTGGAGGAAGAGTTGTCAGACAGCATACAGCTGTTCAGCTAATTACCTAGCAGGTTGGGAACGAGGTTAATGAAGCAGTTTGGAAACGAAAAACAGAAAGATCTCCTGAATTTACACAAAGGAAATTACTTTCCCATTAGTGGAATTAGTTGGGGAGCGACAAGTCTCTAAGAACTCCTAGTCAAATATTTTGGGGAAATGTGTAAACCAAAAGTTTAACTTTTAAAAGTTTAAAAGGTTGCTAAAAGTACCACAAGAGGAAGATATAATACATAATATATATAATGATATAATGATATAATGATTTATCATTTGATGGGGTGTGTGTATCTTCTTGTATTCTGAGAAGAGTCCATGGTAGAGAGAGTTGGGTCCTGGGCCCAGTTTTTCAAAAGTTATCTACCTGGATTTCGCCTATCAGACAGGATTACATGCATAGAAACAGAAGGAATAGAATGGACAAATCATTGTCTTGACTGGTTCTATTCATTCTATTTCAAGATCAGTCCTGATCCCTCTCCACCAGCAGACAGATAGATAGACCCTATATACTAACTCCGTGGTTAGCAAACATGTCCTCACAATTTAGTTGTAGCTCTGAACAAGCTCATCTGATTCACCTATTATAGGGCTTGATGATTAGTTAACAAGTTGAATCAGGTGAGCTAGCTGTTGAATAGTTAAAATACATGGAATGTCTGGGGGTCCCAGAGGAGAGGTTTGAAAACCCCTTGTACTAATCCAAGCAGGATGTATGACTGCTTTGGCCAGGCCTGACTCATCTTTATAGCCTGCTGCATATTCATGTCCTTATGCAGGTTCTGCTCTGCAGTGTAACCCGGCCCAGCCAGCCTGTACGTGTATATATCTGCCTAATGTCTGTAATCACCTGCATCTCATTGAGAGGTGTGGGGACACCCCTCACTCCTTCCTTCTGCTCATTAGAATGACGGATGGTGGCATAGGGGATGCTCACCCCTGCTCAATTTTTTTTTGCTCATTAGGGAACACCTGGGGGAATGGAGGGGGAGTGGCCGGCTCAGAGCACAGACTAACAGGGAGGAGGAGGAGGAGGAGGAGGAGGAGGAGGAAGAGGGGAAATATACTGGAGACCACCTCAATACTCAACAGATTACACTTGAACCTGACTTTAAAATGTTCATATCGTTGTAAAATAATAAACTTAAAACACAGTAATACTTTTGGGGACATGTTGAATACATATTGGCTAAGAATAATTACATTAAAACCACTGAGCAGCGCACTTAGAATAGACAGCAGACTCGTGCTTTGGATTGATGTCGTGCTGCTTAATTATTTACATGGTTACGTTCATACTATTACTCGTGCACATCTTACCATTGTATTAGAACCTGTACATTTACCTGAGTCAGTCTGTTGGAGATACCTGTAGAATCCACTTCTCTCTCTGATTGGTTTCAGAGGCCTCCTGACCCTCCCCCCAGCTGAGGTGGGCAGTACTGATCATTAGCTTATGAAAACACAACTTCCATTCCAATTCTGCCTAACCCAGAAGGTGGCATGTTAAGGCGGCCCTATCAATTCAGTGAATGGTATTTAAATAACCCCAGACAGAGAAAGCGGTCCTCACATGAGTCCCAACGGTGAGACTATAGCCACAGTGCGAACAGGGAGAAGCTAGGTTTAGGTGTAATAAACTGGAACAAATGCATTTCCTTCTCCAATTAGGCTAAACCACTATCCAGAGTCACACCATGGAGACACTGGCATCTTTAATCGTTCTGGACACTTTGTTCAGCTAAGTCAGCAGCTAAAGCAAGCGATGGGATGATGAGACCAGTCAGCCTCAATGGGAAGGCTACTGTAGGTGGGTACTTAACCTCATAAAAGCACCTTGCCTCCATACGCCTAATTGAAAACAATCTAAGCTTGTCAATAAGCTTCTCTACGGCTCACTATAGGTTTATTACATGTCATGAGAAAAGAGATATCGTGAATAACATAATGGACTCATGGAATTGGAATGTTGTGTTTTATATTTGTATTATTATGTTGTAAGATTATTATCATCACCTTTACATTAGCATATTGTCAGGGTGGTGTTCTGATCCTACAGCATATTGTATGGGTGGTGTTCTGATCCTGCAGCATATTGTCTGGGTGGTGTTCTGATCCTACAGCATATTGTCTGGGTGGTGTTCTGATCCTGCAGTATATTGTCAGGGTGGTGTTCTGATCCTGCAGTATATTGTCTGGGTGGTGTTCTGATCCTACAGTATACTGTCTGGGTGGTGTTCTGATCCTGCAGTATATTGTCTGGGTGGTGTTCTGATCCTACAGCATATTGTCAGGGTGGTGTTCTGATCCTACAGTATATTGTCTGGGTGGTGTTCTGATCCTACAGCATATTGTCTGGGTGGTGTTCTGATCCTGCAGTATATTGTCTGGGTGGTGTTCTGATCCTACAGTATATTGTCTGGGTGGTGTTCTGATCCTGCAGTATATTGTCTGGGTGGTGTTCTGATCCTGCAGTATATTGTCTGGGTGGTGTTCTGATCCTGCAGTATATTGTCTGGGTGGTGTTCTGATCCTACAGCATATTGTCTGGGTAGTGTCCTGATCCTGCAGTATGTTGTCTGGGTGGTGTTCTGATCCTACAGCATATTGTCTGGGTGGTGTTCTGATCCTGCAGTATATTGTCTGGGTGGTGTTCTAATCCTGCAGTATATTGTCTGGGTGGTGTTCTGATTCTACAGCATAATGTCTGGGTGGTGTTCTGATCCTGCAGTATATTGTCTGGGTGGTGTTCTGATCCTGCAGTATATTGTCTGGGTGGTGTTTTGATCCTACAGTATATTGTCTGGGTGGTGTTCTGATCCTACAGCATATTGTCTGGGTGGTGTTCTGATCCTGCAGTATATCGTCTGGGTGGTGTTCTGATCCTACAGTATATTGTCTGGGTGGTGTTCTGATCCTGCAGTATATTGTCTGGGTGGTATTCTGATCCTAAGTATATTGTCTGGGTGGTGTTCTGAACCTGCAGTATATTGTCTGGGGGGTGTTCTGATCCTGCAGTATATTGTCTGGGTGGTGTTCTGATCCTGCAGTATATTGTCTGGGTGGTGTTCTGATCCTGTAGTATATTGTCTGGGTGGTGTTCTGATCCTGTAGTATATTGTCTGGGTGGTGTTCTGATCCTGCAGTATATTGTCTGGGTGGTGTTCTGATCCTGCAGTATATTGTCTGGGTAGTGTTCTGATCCTGCAGTATATTGTCTGGGTGGTGTTCTGATCCTGTTGTATATTGTGGGTCTGGGTGGTGTTCTGATCCTGTTGTATATTGTGGGTCTGGGTGGTGTTCTGATCCTACAGTATATTGTGGGTCTCGGTGGTGTTCTGATCCTACAGTATATTGTGGGTCTGGGTGGTGTTCTGATCCTACAGTATATTGTGGATCTGGGTGGTGTTCTGATCCTACAGTATATTGTGGGTCTGGGTGGTGTTCTGATCCTACAGTATATTGTGGGTCTGGGTGGTGTTCTTATGCTACAGTATATTGTCTGGGTGGTGTTCTGATCCTACAGTATATTATGGGTCTGGGTGGTGTTCTGATCCTACAGTATATTGTGGGTCTGGGTGGTGTTCTGATCCTACAGTATATTATTGGTCTGGGTGGTGTTCTGATCCTGCAGTATCTTGTAGCCTTTGAGGCAAGTAAGACTAATGGATTTCAATTGACATTGAGCTTTATATTGGCATTGCTTTCTCATTATACCTAGGATGAAAATGTCAATAAAAGTACTGTCATCTGTCAGAATATTATTTTCCTATTACTTTGATGAATAGTATTGTATGCCCATATCTCATGTTTATTGTGCTTTACCTGGTCTATACTGTACACGTATTGTAATACTCCTGTGTACTGGAACATTCCATGTGGGGAAAGAGATGGAATGTTCTGTTTAGTGGGTGTCTTTAGTTTTAGTCAGAAATCAGTATTCATGAATAATAATCCTAAGAATATGTTGGTGTTGGCTGCCTCCTGTTGAGTTATAGCAGCTGCATCCCAAAGATAACCACATAACAATCAAATGAATTAACAACTTACAGCAACAATAAGAGACTCACTGTTATTGGTATTTAAGGATATTTTTGATAAATATTGTGTGAAAAAATGACATTTTAGGATTAGTGAATCCTTAGTATGTAATTGTAGGGCTAACCATAGTGTAATAGCCTTTTTAATGAGACACAACAACACTCATGTCCCTTAGAGAGCAGCACAGCCTGCTCACTACCCTTCAACTAAACTGCATCCAAACAGCTAAATGAACAGCACAAAAGTTGCCTTCAAATGATGCCACTCAATATGGTTTGGCCTGTACCGCAACTAAGAGCCTTTGTGTTAGCAGTAGCAGACCCAGGAGTCACACACATTTCAAATACCAACCGAAAGGCCTGAGCTCTGATCTTCAAATGTAGCGAGGAGAGCTTCAGCGAGAGAGAGAGAGGCCCCAGGGGACACCCCAGGGGACATGCAGTCCCTAGGGCCATGTCCTTCTGATATCTGGAGAAAAAAAAGGCGGGAGCGCTAGCAGTTTGAACATTTTTTATTCATAAAGTTATTTTGCTTTTTTTGCTTTACGAAACAAATGTTTGCAGATGAATAAACAACAGAACCCTCTCTCCTCCAGAGAAGGGATCCACCGACCAATCCCTTCTCTGGAAAAGAGACTCTCCTTGTCCAATCACGGCCTCTCCAGATTCACAAGGTGTTGCCCATTTTCTATATGTTACATTCTTTTAAGTGCATTAGTAGACAATGTAACCGTTTGAATGAATGTGCAATGGCTGGAACTACGGTCAATTCAAAAACACATTTACATTGCTGCTATGACCCACAATAACTGTGTCTGTGTTGGGGGTCGTCACATGAGCTAGCATCAGAATCTGAAATGAGCCAATCATGACACAGGAAGTCTCCTTTCAATCCACGCCCCATCGTAAACAGCTTATCACCTTTACCTACATCATCATCATCATCAGGATTAACAAGACTCTTTTTGTCATACCTGTATTCCTCCAATAAGACAAAAAGGTTAATAGATAAAATGGTTTAAAATAAAGTTTAGTGATTGTGCTTTTAAAACCAAAGTAAAACAAATAACAAACATTGACAACGACCCAAAAATATAACAGTGCATTACAAAAAGAAAAAGAACAGTGGCACTTTCTTGGGGCGGCTAAATAATATAGCAATTTACAACATGGATGGAAAACAATAAAATAATTATATTTACTGGCATGATAAAATTATAATTCGCGAAATAAAACAAGGAAGACAAATTTGAAGTACGCTATACAAAAGGACATTATGTGTACAGGTATATTTACAAGACAGTCCACCCCTCTGCTTGTAACTCATGGCATTACAGTAACACCTGGCTGTAAGGGCAGAGGCAAGCCAAGTGGATTGTGTCAATACCTGGAGTCCACTGCACTCCCTATCACCTTAATAAAACATTACATACTACTGGGTATTTTGCTTGACTTTTTTTTTCATTAAAATGGACATAGAAAATGATAAATTAGAAAAACAATTGGTTTGTTTTCCAGATGTATAGAAACACAATTGATGTACAGTATTTGTCAGCAAACATGATGGTGAGATACTGAGATATTTCAAATGGGCAGGGGAACGGTCACGGCATTCCTCCTCTCGGGAAACTTCATTCTGGACAGTACTTCCTGTTCATCCCGTCTAGTACTTCAGCTCTCCACCATCTGGGGAACAGGACAACACAACAGACATTTCAGTAAGCATACAAATATATACACAGCATGTAATCTAAGCCAGTGGTCAGTAATCCACCAATACTAAATCTGCAGTAACACTATGAGTTAGCCAGTCGACATGTGCTGTACCTCTAAGTCATCGTCTCCTGGCTGGAAGGCCCCCATGGTGTTGAGGCCCATGTCGTTGGGGTTCCTGCGGGCCCCTGGCCCCCCCTCTCCTCTCCGCCGGCCCCCTGAGCCCCGGGAGGACATGGAGCTGGAGGAGCTGGGGTCCCTGTCTCGGGGACTGTGGACCGTGGGGAAGGAGGGGCGGCTGTAGGGCAGGATGTCCTCTGGTCCTGGGACAAAACAGGAGAGAGGACACACTGAGAACTCATGTCCTTCAACACAGTACATACAGCTATTCACAATCTAAAGTGGCACTGTCAGTGGCATGTCTACAGGGCAGAAATAACAATATTCTGCTAAGTTAAATGCCACTAGTTCCATGTACCTAGGTGTTCTCTGTCCCTGGGTGTTCCATGTCCCTAGGTGTTCTCTGTACCTGGGTGTTCCATGTCCCTAGGTGTTCTCTGTACCTGGGTGTTCCATGTACCTAAGTGTTCTCTGTACCTGGGTGTTCCATGTCCCTAGGTGTTCTCTGTACCTGGGTGTTCCATGTCCCTAGGTGTTCTCTGTACCTGGGTGTTCCATGTCCCTAGGTGTTCTCTGTACCTGGGTGTTCCATGTCCCTAGGTGTTCTCTGTACCTGGGTGTTCCATGTCCCTAGGTGTTCTCTGTACCTGGGTGTTGGCGTGCCTTGGTGCTGCTCCCCTCCTGTTTATTCCCTTTCCCTGTGCGGGGGATCTTCTGTCTGTCCTGGGTCTCCCGGCGCTCCGAGGAGCTGGTACGGGGGTCCGATCCCTCCCGTGGCCGGTACCCTCCTCCTGAGCCCCCTCTCCTGTCCCTGCCCTCGCCTGCCTTGGGGGACATAATCCCCCGGGCCTCCAGGGCTGTCTTGGAGGGGTGTGTGGGGGACTTGAGCCCCGCTGGAGGGGGGATGGGGGGAGGGGGCAGATCTGGAAGATAAACACAGGAAGAGGAGGACATTAGTTACTCAGTTCAAAACTCATGTTAGGGTGTGTGATGTAAGTGACATGAGTCAATGTGCTCTGGATTACAGCATAACCATTAGAGCCTAGCCATTAGAGCCATTACAGCCTAGCCACCAGCTAATATACTGTACATGAACTATCACTCGGTTGTCTTGCACGTGCAAGGTGAGACACAAACACAGATGTACTGTGTTCACACAGCCTGGCTGAGCGGAAGCACTCTGGACTTTACTGTCTACGCACAGCCTGGCCGAGCGGAAATACTCTGGACTGAGACGACAGAGAGGGGAGATAGTGGGGAGGTAAGGGGGAATGGCAGGAAGAGAGGGATAAATGGAATATGGAGGGAGGGAGAGAGGAGTGAAGGGAAAGAGGTGAGAGAGAGGAAAGGAAGGGGAGATAGAGGAGAAGTAGAGGTGTGAGATAAAGCGGAAAGAGGAGAGAGAGTTAGGGGACGAAGTGAGAGAGGGGAGGAGAGAGAGAGATGGAGGAGAGAGAGATGGAGGAGAGAGAGGGGAGGAGAGAGAGAGATGGAGGAGAGATAGAAAGATGGAGGAGAGAAAGAGATGGAGGAGAGAGAGAGAGATGGAGGAGAGAGCGAGATGGAGGAGAGAAAGAGATGGAGGAGAGAAAGAGATGGAGGAGAGAAAGAGATGGAGGAGAGAGAGATGGAGGAGAGAAAGAGATGAAGGAGAGAGAGAGAGATGGAGGAGAGAGAGAGATGTAGGAGAGAAAGAGATGGAGGAGAGAGAGAGAGATGGAGGAGAGAGAGAGATGGAGGAGAGAGACAGAGATGATGAGAGAGAGAGATGGAGGAGAGAGAGATGGGTGAGAGAGAGATGGAGGAGATAGAGATGGAGGAGAGAAAGAGAGATGGAGGAGAGAGAGAGATGGAGGAGAGAGATGGAGGAGAGAGATATGGAGGAGAGAGAGAGATGGAGGAGAGAGAGATGGAGGAGAGAGAGAGAGATGGAGGAGGGAGAGAGATATGGAGGAGAGAGAGATGGAGGAGAGAGAGAGAGATGGAGGAGAGAGAGATGGAGGAGAGAGAGAGTTGGAGGAGAGAAAGATGGAGTAGAGAGAGATGGAGGAGAGAGAGAGATGGAGGAGAGAGAGATGGAGGAGCGAGAGAGAGATGGAGGAGAGAGAGAGAGATGGAGGAGAGAAAGCGATGGAGGAGAGGTAGAGATGGAGGAGAGAGAGAGATGGAGGAGAGAGAGAGAGATGGTGGAGAGAGAGAGAGATGGAGGAGATAGAGATGGAGGAGAGAGAGAGAGATGGAGGAGAGAGAGAGATGGAGGAGAGAGAGAGAGAGAGAGAGAGAGATGGAGGAGAGAGAGAGAGATGGAGGAGAGAGAGGGTTGGCAGAGGGGAGCGTGACGGTCAACAGCTGGCTCTCTGACCCGCTCCACTTCCCCTGTCGATGAATCAATGATGTCTGTCCTTGAGCCATTATTCATATGAGCCTGACTGGTGGGCTGCCTGAGCGCTCACACCTCTAGACACACACACACACACACACACACACACACACACACACACACACACACACACACACACACACACACACACACACACACACACACACACACACGTCCAAACAAAACACGCTGCCTGAGAAAAGCCTTGTCTGCTCTGCTCGCGATCGATGGCTTTTCATCTTTTAATCAGCCTCCCAGTTGAGTGATGGCTCAGCTCTGTCGGCCGGCCCGGCTGTAATCCACACAGGATAATAAAGTTAATAAACATAGCAACCAGCCATTGCCGCCGCTCACATCCAGCATCTCAACGCCGCTCACATCCATCATCCCAACGCTGGTCACATCCAGCATCCCAACGCCGCTCACACCCAGCATCCCAACGCCGCTCACACCCAGCATCCCAACGCCGCTCACATCCAGCATCCCAACACCGCTCACATCCAGCATCCCAACGCCGCTCACATCCAGCATCCCAACGCCGCTCACATCCAGCATCCCAACGCCGGTCACACCCAGCATCCCAACGCCAGTCACACCCAGCATCCCAACGCCGGTCACACCCAGCATCCCAACGCCAGTCACACCCAGCATCCCAATGTCCACCATGTTTAACACCACTGTTCCACTGTGTATACTGTGAGCTGAATCACACACTGTTGGAACATTTTACACACTCGGGGGCTAAAGGAGTTGCCAGTGCATTTTTTGCTGTGGCGCTTTGGTCGAATCAGGAAGGTCTAATATACACACAACACACACACCTCCTGAATACACAATGGGTCAGTCGATATCATACGGCGGAAAAGCGTCTGCAGTTTTTTTTATATCTCCCCTGCCTCCTACCTCAATCAGGATCCGATCAATGCCACTGTCTGTGAGATATAGCCCACTACATGAGGAGGAGGAGAGGACAACCAGGCAGATTTATGGACTCATGGAGGTGAGGACAGAGGCCAGGTTTCAAGAGCAGGGCCCGTATCCACAAAGCGTCTCAGAAAAGGTCCTAGGAATCCTGTTAAAACCTCTTTTAAGACTTAAAAATCTCTCAGCTCAGAGTAGGTTTTAGGACGACGTTAAGACACTGCTCACACAAACTCTGAACCAGGAGTAAAATCAACTCATAAAAGTTTATCTCAGCTGGTGGTCATGATCGACGTACCGCAAAGGAAAGATAGTGATGATGCTCATTGACCAACTTGCAAATGATGGGGAATAACCAATCACGATGAGGCATGGGCAGCTGTGAACGCTATAGCACGCGTGAGAAAACCACGGTGAATGTGACTGTACAATGTCAAATGTTGCAATGGTAAAAAAGTCTGATATAATTTTCGCCTGACCCGATCACTTTGCCTAATTCTTGATTAATATGTTGGCATGCATGACCTTTTCAAACCAATCTGATAGGCATATTGCAATGAATCATACAGTACGATGGTTGTTAAAAGCAGATTTTTTTATAATATTACCGTTATATCATCACACTCGCCACTCCCATTCAACAACTTTAATTCGCTTTGGCACAATATGCTTCAAATCACTTGCAGATAATGTTGCATAATGTTTGAAAAGGTCTATAATTTTTACTGACACAATCAAAGTTAAAGGGATTCTCTGGTACTTTTGTATACTTTTTAGCCAGTAGTTCTGAAAGTAGAATTCACGAGCCAAAAGCGGTCCCCAAAAATTGCGTACCACGTCACATATGTGCAGATATGTGCACCACATCATTGCTCTCTCTCTCACTATGCTGTGGGTGCATGCTGTGCATCTTTCTAACTGTCACTCATATGGCGAGGGGATGAAGCTCATTGGTTGAACTTGAATTGCTAGGGGGCTGTGCCGCGTGGAGGAAAATGTAGGGAAAATGGCACAGCACAGCTTCCAGGAAAACATTTGCTTTCAAACTAGGGATTTTGTGGCTAACTGAGGTAAGACAGCTATTCTGCTCATAGATTATGCATGTATAAACTAAACATTGACACATCCAGCCCAAAGCGGGAGGTTTGTCGCCAAAGTTCCGGAGCATGTCTTTAACATAGGCCATAGATGCTTTGAACTGCCCAACTTATAGGCATGACCAATTTAGGCATATTTTTTTAACATTGTGATATTGCACTCCAAAGGGATAACTTGAAATAACAAATACCCCCCTTTTTCTCCCCAATTTCGTCATATCCAATTACGATCTTGTCTCATCGCTGGAACTCCCCAACGGGCTCGGGAGAGGTGAAGGTCGAGTCATGCGTCCTCCGAAACATGCCCCGCCTAACTGCGCTCCTTAACACCCGCCTGCTTAATCCAACCAACGTGTCGGAGGAAACCCCATTCAACTGACGACCGAGGTCAACCTGCAGGCGCCCGGCCACAAGGAGTTGCTAGTGCGCGATGAGACAAGTAAAGCGGGAGGTTTGTCGCCAAAGTTCCGGCCAAACCCTCCCCTAACCCGGACGACGCTGGGCCAATTGTGCGCTGCCCTGTGGGACTCCCGGTCACGGTCGGTTGTGACACAGCCTGGGATGGAACCCGCGTCTGTAGTGACGCCTCAAGCACTGCGATGCAGTGCCTTAGACCGCTGCGCAACTCGGGAGGCCCTAGCTTAGTGTAATTAGGCATATCCTATGAATTAGGGCTCCTTAAATCATTGTCAAAAGTGCAAGAGATGCTGTTGCATGTAGGTCTAGACTATTTATGGGTCATATAGAAATATCAAAACATTCTTTCAACGACTCTAAAGCAATTTGCTTGCTCTAGTGCAGGGACCACTGACTCGCTGCCCTTTTCTAATATCAAGACACCTGCTGGTAACTCTTTAACTGGTTAGGACAGCTGAGGTCTCCTAAATATCTATCGACTAGGTGGGACTCTTATGACTAAAGAGGCTTCATGCATAGCTTTTATTTTGACCCATCAGAGTAGGAGTAAAACGTCTCTGTTCTCAGCACTTACAACCAACTTTCTACTCTGAGACGCTTTGTGGATACGGCCCCTGGGCATTAAAGAAGGCCTCAACGATGGCTCAGTTGGTTGGACACCACCAGGTTTGTAGGTTTGATTCCCACATTGGACACCTGTACTGAATGTATGGATAAATGTGTTTGCTAATTGAAGATACTAGCAAAGAGGGAATGGAAAGGGTTAACTTGAGTGTGGAGGTTAAAACAGGCATTAGACACGCATGTGAACCACATGGGAAATAACTTCAAACCATCTCACCATCCACTGAGCAAACAGGACAGAAATGAGCAGGTCAAAGAGGGGAAAGGGGGATGGAGAGTGTTAACCGCTGCTATTTCTGGGTATTTATGGCTGTCCTGTCCTGTCCTGGGTGGATTGCTGCTCTCGCTCTGACCTCCAATGGACTGGACAGCAGGGGGGGACAGCTATCAGGGAGGGACAGCTATCAGGCGGGGACAGCTAGCAGGGGGGCCCATCATCATACTACTATGGAAATAAATACATGAAGAAATAAACAAACTGGGTGTGAAATTGCCATGTGGGGGGTACACTACAGTATACAGTGCATTCGGAAAGTATTCAGACCCCTTGACTTTTTCCACATTTTGTTACGTTACAGCCTTATTCTAAAATGGATTGAATAGTTTTTTCCCCTCATCAATCTACACACAATACCCCATAATGACAAAGCAAAAACAGCTTAAAAGAAAACGTAAATATAACATTTACATAAGTATTCAGACCCTTTACTCAGTACTTTGTTGAAGCACCTTTGGCAGCAATTACAGCCTCGAGTCTTCTTGGGTATGACGCTACAAGCTTGGCACACCTGTATTTGGGGAGTTTCTCCCATTGTTCTCTGCAGATCCTCTCAAGCTCTGTCAGGTTGGATGGGGAGCGTTGCTACACAGATATTTTCAGGTCTCTCCAGAGATGTTCGATCGGATTCAAGTCCAGGCTCTGGCTGGGCTACTCAAGGACATTCAGAGACTTGTCCTATAATAATATAATAATAATATGCCATTTAGCAGACGCTTTTATCCAAAGCGACTTACAGTCATGCGTGCATACATTTTTTTTTGTGTATGGGTGGTCCCGGGGATCGAACCCACTACCTTGGCGTTACAAGCGCCGTGCTCTACCAGCTGAGCTACAGAGGACCACCTGAAGCCACTCCTGCGTTGTCTTGGCTGTGTGCTTAGGGTCGTTGTCCTGTTGGAAGGTGAACCTTTGCCCCAGTCTGAGGTCCTGAGCGATCTGGAGCAGGTTGTCATCAAGGATCTCTCTGTACTTTGCTCTGTTCATCTTTCCCTCGATCCTGACTAGTCTCCCAGTCCCTGCCGCTGAAAAACATCCCCACAGCATGATGCTGCCATCACCATGCTTCACCGTAGGGATGGTGCCAGGTTTCCTCCAGACGTGACGCTTAGCATTCAGGCCAAAGAGTTCAATCTTCGTTTCATCAGACAAGCAGGCTGTCATGTGCCTTTTGCTGAGGAGTGGCTTCCGTCTGGCCACTCTACCATAAAGGCCTGATTGGTGGAGTGCTGCAGAGATCGTTGTCCTTCTGGAAGGTTCTCCCATCTCCACAGAGGAACTCTGGAGCTCTGTCAGAGTGACCATCAGGTTCTTGGTCACCTCCCTGACCAAGGCCCTTCTCCCCTGATTGCTCAGTTTGGCTGGGCGGCCAGCTCTAGGAAGAGTCTTGGTTGTTCCAAACTTCTTCCATTTAAGAATGATGGAGGCCACTGTGTTCTTGGGGACCTTCAATGCTGCAGAAATGTGCCTCGACACAATCCTGTCTCAGAGATCTACGGACAATTCCTTCGACCTCATGGCTTGGTTTTTGCTCTGACATGCACTGTCAACTGTGGGACCTTATATGGACAGGTGTGTGCCTTTCCAAATCATGTCAATTGAATTTACCAGAGGTGGACTTCAATCAAGTTGTAGAAACATATCTATTGTGTGTAGATTGATGAGGGGGGATAAAAAAAAAACGTAACAAAATGTGGAAAAAGTCAAGGGGTCTGAATTCTTTCTGAATGCACTGTATTTGAAAACATGTCTGTGTGTGTGCCTGAAATTGACATGGTCAGATTTATACCCAAAGGGGTGTTCCCTTCTACCTCTCTCCTCCCCTGTCACCTCTCCAATCCCTTGTCACCTCTCCCCTCCCCTGTCACCTCTCCCCTCCCCTGTCACCTCTCTCCTCCCCGTCATCTCTCTCCTCCCCTGTCACCTCTCTCCTCCCCTATCACCTCTCTCCCACCTATCACCTCTCTCCTCCCCTGTCACCTCTCTCCTCCCGTCACCTCTCTCCTCCCCTGTCACCTCTCTCCTCCCCTGTCACCTCTCTCCTCCCGTCACCTCTCTCCTCCCGTCACCTCTCTCCTCCCCTATCACCTCTCTCCTCCCCCTATCATCTCTCTCCTCCCCCTATCACCTCTCTCCTCCCCTATCACCTCTCTCCCTCCCTGTCATCTCTCTCCTCCCCTGTCACCTCTCTCCTCCCCTATCACCTCTCTCCTCCCCTGTCATCTCTCTCCTCCCTTGTCACCTCTCTCCTCCCCTGTCACCTCTCACCTCCCCTGTCACCTCTCACCTCCCCTGTCACCTCTCTCCTCCCCTGTCACCTCTCTCCTCCCCTATCACCTCTCTCCTCCCCTATCACCTCTCCCCTCCCCTGTCACCTCTCTCCTCCCCTATCACCTCTCTCCTCCCCTGTCACCTCTCTCCTCCCGTCACCTCTCTCCTCCCCGTCACCTCTCTCCTCCCCCTGTCACCTCTCTCCTCCCGTCACCTCTCTCCTCCCCCACCTCTCTCCTCCCCTCACCTCTCTCCTCCCCCTATCATCTCTCTCCTCCCCTATCACCTCTCTCCTCCCCTATCACCTCTCTCCCTCCCCTGTCATCTCTATCCTCCCCTGTCACCTCTCTCCTCCCCCTATCACCTCTCTCCTCCCCTGTCATCTCTCTCCTCCCTTGTCACCTCTCTCCTCCCCTGTCACCTCTCACCTCCCCTGTCACCTCTCTCCTCCCCTGTCAACTCTCTCCTCCCCTATCACCTCTCTCCTCCCCTATCACCTCTCCCCTCCCCTGTCACCTCTCCCCTCCCCTGTCACCTCTCTCCTCCCCTATCACCTCTCCCCTCCCCTATCACCTCTCTCCTCCCCGTCACCTCTCTCCTCCCCTGTCCCCTCTCTCCTCCCCTGTCACCTCTCTCCTCCCCTGTCACCTCTCTCCTCCCGTCACCTCTCTCCTCCCATATCACCTCTCTCCTCCCCTATCATCTCTCTCCTCCCCTATCACCTCTCTCCTCCCCTATCACCTCTCCCCTCCCCTGTCACCTCTCCCCTCCCCTGTCACCTCTCTCCTCCCCTATCACCTCTCTCCTCCCCTGTCACCTCTCTCCTCCCGTCACCTCTCTCCTCCCCTGTCACCTCTCTCCTCCCCTGTCACCTCTCTCCTCCCCTGTCACCTCTCTCCTCCCGTCACCTCTCTCCTCCCCTATCACCTCTCTCCTCCCCTATCATCTCTCTCCTCCCCTATCACCTCTCTCCTCCCCTATCACCTCTCTCCCTCCCTGTCATCTCTCTCCCTCCCCTGTCACCTCTCTCCTCCCCTATCACCTCTCTCCTCCCCTGTCATCTCTCTCCTCCCTTGTCACCTCTCTCCTCCCCTGTCACCTCTCACCTCCCCTGTCACCTCTCTCCTCCCCTGTCACCTCTCTCCTCCCCTATCACCTCTCTCCTCCCCTATCACCTCTCCCCTCCCCTGTCACCTCTCCCCTCCCCTGTCACCTCTCTCCTCCCCTATCACCTCTCCCCTCCCCTATCACCTCTCTCCTCCCCGTCACCTCTCTCCTCCCCTGTCCCCTCTCTCCTCCCCTGTCACCTCTCTCCTCCCCTGTCACCTCTCTCCTCCCGTCACCTCTCTCCTCCCCTATCACCTCTCTCCTCCCCTATCATCTCTCTCCTCCCCTATCACCTCTCTCCTCCCCTATCACCTCTCTCCCTCCCTGTCATCTCTCTCCTCCCCTGTCACCTCTCTCCTCCCCTATAACCGCTCTCCTCCCCTGTCACCTCTCTCCTCCCCTGTCAACTCTCTCCTCCCCTGTCACCTCTCTCCTCCCCTGTCACCTCTCTCCTCCCATATCACCTCTCTCCTCCCCTATCACCTCTACGTCACTCACTCAGCCCCAAGCCCACCACTACAGGGCAAGGAAATAACTTCAAAATGAAAAACAATCTATTTAGATAGAATACAATCAGCGACCAGACTAGACCAATAGACAGACAGCCAGGGCTGGAGAACTGTCGGTCTCCTCCTCACTCCTCTCAGACGCACATAGGGAACAAAGAGGGGGAGTGAGGGAGGAGGGAGGAGAGATGGAGGGAGCTGGAAGAGAGCAGAGTGAGGGATGGAGAGATTACTTCAAAGGGAGGGGATGGGGTGGAAGGCAGGCAGGATGAGGGGAGGGGGATGAGGGGATGGGGTGGAAGGCAGGCAGGATGAGGGGAGGGGGATGAGGGAGGGGGGATGAGGGGAGGGGGGATGAGGGGAGGGGGATGAGGGAAGGGGGGATGAGGGGAGGGGAGGGGGGGATGAGGGGAAGGGGGATGAGGGGAGGGGGGGGATTTGGTGCAGTAATAGCTGGTCTGGCTCAGAGTGGGGCTGGATATTAAATATCCCTGTCAAGTACTTTCAACACACAAGGACACCTGACAGTAAGAGGAGAGCCAGCTCCACACACACACACACACACACACACACACACACACACACACACACACACACACACACACACACACACACACACACGAATGCACAGACACACGCACGCATCCATTCACACACACGCACACATACATGCACAAACACACACACACACACACACACACACAGACACACACGCACCCATTCACACACACGCACACATACATGCACAGACGCATGCACTTACACACACACACACACACACATACATACATGCACACACACACAGACAGAGACAATGCACATACACAAGCACCTACACGCACACATCCATTCACACACACAAAAGCTAAATCCCAGAGGAAAACAGAACTAAAACTAACACATAGGCCACAAAAAAAGCAACAATAAATCCCCTTAAAGTTAACATTCTTCACTTTGACAAGGATAAGCATATTTCCAGTGCTGTGCGTTGTAACTCTGTAGTTAGCCCCTGCTTTGTTTATTCCTGGCTCCTTGGAGTGGAGGCCAGGGGGCCACTTCAATAAGAGCCAGAGCACCTGGGGGTAATTTCATTAGTGGCTGGCTGGAGTGGAAGACATCCCAGTTTCAGCAGCAGCAGAACGGGCTGGAGCTGGACAGTAGTCCCCTGAGACAGGCCCACTCCATACTTCCCATCTACCCCAGTCTGTTCTGCTCAGCACCGCCACAGATTGGAAGTGATGCCACGCACACACGAGGGGAAGATGATTAAAGCTCTGACTTATGACACCCTCACACTCACTCACTCCTGGACACTGTGTCTCAGGCAGGCACCATGCCATACATCATATGGGTGGGGCTGGGTAGTGAGGTATGACAGTATTAGGGGACTAGAATACAGTTGGATTCATGGTCCAACTCTAGTACTCATTATGAGGTATTACAGCAGTAGAACACTAGAATAGAGATGGAACCATGGTACAACTACAGTCCTCATTATGAGGTATTACAGTATTAGGGGACTAGATTACAAATCGATTCATGGTACAACTCTAGTACTCATTATGAGGTATTACAGCAGTAGAACACTAGATTACCTGACAGGTCGCTCCTACCAAGTGGCGTGGCGAGAATCTGTCTCCGCACCATGTGCTCTCACCACTGGTGTCCCTCAGGGCTCAGTTCTAGGCCCTCTCCTATTCTCGCTATACACCAAGTCACTTGGCTCTGTCATATCCTCACATGGCCTCTCCTATCATTGCTACGCAGACGACACACAACTAATCTTCTCCTTTCCCCCTTCTGATAACCAGGTGGCGAATCGCATCTCTGCATGTCTAGCAGACATATCAGTGTGGATGACGGATCACCACCTCAAGCTGAACCTCGGCAAGACGGAGCTGCTCTTCCTCCCGGGGAAGGACTGCCCGTTCCATGATCTCGCCATCACGGTTGACAACTCCGTTGTGTCCTCCTCCCAGAGTGCAAAGAACCTTGGCGTGACCCTGGACAACACCCTGTCGTTCTCCGCTAACATCAAGGCGGTGACCCGATCCTGTAGGTTCATGCTTTACAACATTCGGAGAGTACGACCCTACCTTACACAGGAAGCGGCACAGGTCCTAATCCAGTCACCTAATCATCTCCCGTCTGGATTACTGCAACTCGCTGTTGGCTGGGCTCCCTGCCTGTGCCATTAAACCCCTCCAACTCATCCAGAATGCCGCAGCCCGTCTGGTGTTCAACCTTCCCAAGTTCTCTCACGTCACCCCGCTCCTCCGCACACTCCACTGGCTTCCAGTTGAAGCTCGCATCTGCTACAAGACCATGGTGCTTGCCTACGGAGCTGTGAGGGGAACGGCACCTCTGTACCTTCAGGCTCTGATCAGTCCCTACACCCAAACGAGGGCATTGCGTTCATCCACCTCTGGCCTGCTGGCCCCCCTACCTCTGCGGAAGCACAGTTCCCGCTGCCCAGTCAAAACTGTTCGCTGCTCTGGCACCCCAATGGTGGAACAAGCTCCCTCACGACGCCAGGACAGTGGAGTCACTCACCACCTTCCGGAGACACTTGAAACCCCACCTCTTTAAGGAATACCTGGGATAGGATAAAGTAATCCTTCTACCCCCCCTTACCCCACCCCCCCAAAAAAATAAATATATATATTGTAAAGTGGTTATCCCACTGGCTATAAGGTGAATGTACCAATTTGTAAGTCGCTCTGGATAAGAGCGTCTGCTAAATTACGTAAATGTAAATGTAATTACAAATGGATCCATGGTACATCTCCAGTCCTTGTTATAACGTTCCACCTCATACAGTACTTTAGTGATGAATGAGCAGAGTATGTGTTGCCCTGTGCTGTACCTTCAGGGTAGGCCTCTCGTCGCTGGAGCCCTGGAAGGCCCGCTGCAGTGTGCTGTTTCTGCTTCTTAGGAGGCCTCTTCTGCATGTTGGCCGTGCTCATGTTACTGTCTGTGGACAGGGGGCTGCCAGGACGGTGGCCTGAAGGGGTCATTTGATACTTTCGTGCTGAAGGGAAAGACACATTTGGTAAGGCGCATTAAACCATGAAAAGGTTGTCCCTCTGTCAGCGGGCTTGCAGAATAAGGGATTCATAAAAGTTAACCCCCTAGAGTCGATTCACACAAGTGCGTCAATCTAAGTTACATAAACAAAAAATCCCCATAAAAATCAGTCAGTTTAAGTTAGAGATATCCGCATCTGCGGTGAAAGGTGGCAGAGCTAGAGCGGTGCTTGTCTTCTCACGAAAACATCTGTAGCGTCCAAACGGCGTCCAAACTATTCTGACTACTCTATGGAAAGGGGAGACTCTCACGAACACGATGGCGTTCTCCGTTTTGCTCTACGGCCCCCACAAGTGTCAAGGGACTCGTCTGAAGGTAACCGGTACCGGTTTTTAAAAAACAAATGGAAGTTTGGGATTAAATATGTATAAAAAGTATTTCCTGAGATTAAAAAAATATATATCTTAGATTTAGGACAGACACTTCAAAACCTTGTTTCTTATGATTTCGTTTTTGACTGTCCTTTTTGCCATTTATGAATTTGTAATTCAAAGCATTTCTATAGGCTTTAGTAGAAAAGGCTAAAATCTACACTACTGGTCCAAAGTTTGGACACACCTACTCATTCAAGGGTTTTTCTTTATTTTTACTATTTTCTACATTGTAGAATAATAGTGAAGACATCAACACTATGAAATAACACATATGGAATCATGTAGTAACCAAAAAAGTGTTAAACAAATCAAAATATATTTTATATTTGAGATTCTTCAAATAGCCACCATTTGCCTTGATGCCAGCTTTGCACACTCTTGTTAAAATAGCTAAATGATCCATAGTATGACCATCATAAATCAATGCCATATGTCAGCTTAGCACCCCCCCCTCCCCCAACGTCTTAGACTAAGGAATTAAGGTGCTCATGATCTTGTTTTCTACTCTTCTTGATAAGGATAAAATATCATATTAGTGAGGAATATATGTGCTTACCTCCGGGGCCTCCCTCCTGGCCTTGCGTGGGGTTGGGGTACTTGGCCACCTTGAGGCCTGCGTACTCTGCAGCAGCGGCCACAGCCTGGGCGAAGTCGGCGTCTGTGAAGAAGGATCCGTCTGAGGAGCTGACGGCGCTGGAGCGTCCTGAAGAGGCGTTGTCCTCCTCGGAGGCCGAACCCCAGCCGTTGATCATGGAGCCCGTCACAGAGCTCTCCAGGTCCCCCACGCTGGAGGCTGGCGTCTGCTCCAGGCCCCGTAGCAGCAGCCTCCTGGGGTGCATCTGCTGGGGGTGGTGGGGGTGGTGAGGGTGGTGGTGCACCTTGGCCACCTCCGCGTCTGTCTCGTCCCCATCCTCCTCCTCCTCTTCCTCCAACATCTCCTGCTCCTCCATGCCGTCTGTGTCCAGAGCCAGGGGGCTTGAGATGTAGCCGTAGGTGTGTGAGGGGGAGAGGGGCCGGGGAGGGGGGCTCACTGCATGGCGTCTGAAACAGCAGGAGACATGTTCTTAATGTAGGGTATGAGAAATCAATTATATAAATCAATTATAAAATATGATTGCATTTTTTGTACAGACTATTAAAATCATTACTACAGTGGGTATCACCCCTTTATTGTCTTACAAAGTGGGATTAAAATGGATTTTGTGTACTTTTTTGCCAACGATCTACACCAAAAATGAATGAAAAATAAATCACTAATACACCTTGAATAGATAAGATCTAACCCTAACCCTGAGGCAATACATTTTAGAAACAACTTATTTTTTTTGCATGAATTTAGTGCCTTGTTGCATAGAGGATGCATGTTTTGGAATGTTCTGATTCAGTATATTTGGTTCTGTATACTTTTCACTCTGTCATTTAGGTCTAACTGAACTAATTTATGGGGTGAATACTTATGCAACGACTATATTTTAGATATTATTATTTGTATTTTATTTTAAATTTGTATAATGTTTAACATTATGGAGTATCTTGTGTAGATCAATGACAAAAAAAAATCACAATTAAATCTATTTAAATCCCACTTTGTAACAAAATATAATGTGAAAAGATCTAAGTGGGGGTGAATACTTATTATACCCACTGTATATCAGCCAATCAGAGTCCATTTTATACAGTATAACACCTCCCAGTACCTGCGCTCGTGTCCAGAGCCCATGCTGTCTGGTGTGTCTTGGAGCATGGGCTGCAGGTCCTCCAGGGGCGAGGGGGTGAGGGTGGCCGTGGACTGATGGCTGTAGGACACCGCGGCGGGGGACGAGGCAGCCCCTCTGATGGGGGGAGTGGGACCCCTCTCCATCTCCTCCTCCTCCTTATCCTCATCCTCCTCTTCCAGTTCATCTGGCTGCAGGTACATGCGGGAGGGGGGCAGGGAGCAATGCATGTCTGGGTCATAGCTGTCAACACAGGGAAACACGCTGATTAGTTGGATGTCACTCAACGTGACAGTAACATTCATAGCTGGAACAATGTAGCTAGTACATATTCATGTTGTGCTGCTATCAAGGTAGACGTGTAAAGGAAAAGGTTTTACATTTACCTAGCATTGACACACAATAGAAAAAAAAACCCTTAGGGCAGGTTTGACACTCTTTCAGTAAATGAAAGGAAAGAGTCGAGTGGCAGGGAGGTGTGTGTGTGTGTGTGTGTGTGTGTGTGTGTGTGTGTGTGTGTGTGTGTGTGTGTGTAGACATGTCCCACCTCTCGTCCATGGACAGGGAGTACTCCTCCATGTTGCGGCAGGGGGGTGGGTTAGCAGGGGGAGGAGGCAGTAGGTCAGCCCAGTTCATTGTGCTCTGTTTGGGTTGTTTGGGGGTACGCACTCCCTTCTTCTGACCTTGACTCCCTGCTCAAACGTGAACAAAGAACTCCTTCAGTCAGAAACACGCAGACACACATTCCCACCTCCTCAGTCTCTCCACCATCTACATTATTGATGCTCGTTAAATCAGCGGAGAAATTAATAAATCGACAGCAGATACAAATTTAGGAACAAACAGGGCTAATTTCAGCGCGAGATTTACACAGATTAAAAAAAAGTTATAATACACGAGAGCATGTCAGCTAATGGCACCCCCTTCCTTTATGAATGTCGCGAAAACGCACCACGCTCATTACCTCTCAATTTGTAATTAATGCCAGCCATGCCATCAAAAACACACTAATTTTTCAAATGTAATGTTCACCATTGCCAAGAGAAAATAGAAAACGTGAAAAAAAGCCACACAGACTGGAAACTGACTGGAAACAGACACAGACTGGAAACTGACTGGAAACAGACACAGACTGGAAACAGACACAGACTGGAAACTGACTTGAAACACACACAGACACACATCCCCACTCCCACATCCTCCTCTGTCTCTGAACCATCTACATTATTGACGCTCATTAAATCAAAAGAGAAATTAATAAAATCGACAGCAGATACAAAGTTAGGAACAAACAGGGCTAATTTCAGTGCGAGATTTACACAGATAAAAAAAACACGAGAGCATGTCAGCTAATTGCACACCCTTTCTTTATGAATGTCGCGAAAACGCACCACTCTCATTACCTCTCAATTTGTAATTAATGCCAGCCATGCCATCAAAAACACAGTCATTCTTCAACTGTAATGTTCACCATTGCCAAGAGAAAATAGAAAACTTGAAAAAAAGCCGAAAACATCAGAGGCCAATTAACAGCAGCCAATTAGAATTTGAAACCAATGAGCTGTGAGCTCAGTGAACACAGAGGGCTGCTCATAAATGAGCTGAACTTCATATACAATATCAGAATGGATCCTGGGTGTTATGGAGGCAGTGTTGCATGCCCTCTGGAAAGTGTGTGTCATTAGTTATTGTCCAGAAACAAACACTGCAGCTCTGATGAGATTATCCTCCTCTTTGCAGGAATGAAGGGAACGGTAATTAATGTTTTTTACAAAAAACTGTCTGAGCAACAAGGAAGAACCAAATAAAATGTCCAGTGACTAGCTCACTAGTCAGAAAAACACTCACAAACTAGGTTTTGGATGGATCACGCTAAATTCAAAATGTATACACACACAGACTGGAAACACACACAGACTGGAAACACACACAGACTGGAAACACACACAGACTGGAAACACACACAGACTGGAAACACACACAGACTGGAAACACACACAGACTGGAAACACACACAGACTGGAAACAGACTGGAAACTGACACAGACTGGAAACACACACAGACTGGAAACACACACAGACTGGAAACAGACTGGAAACTGACACAGACTGGAAACACACACAGACTGGAAACAAACACAGACTGGAAACACACACAGACTGGAAACACACACAGACTGGAGACACACACAGACTGGAAACAGACACAGACTGGAAACTGACACAGACTGGAAACTGACACAGACTGGAAACAGACTGGAAACTGACACAGACTGGAAACTGACACAGACTGGAAACAGACTGGAAACTGACACAGACTGGAAACAGACTGGAAACTGACACAGACTGGAAACTGACACAGACTGGAAACACACACAGACTGGAAACTGACACAGACTGGAAACACACACAGACTGGAAACTGACACAGACTGGAAACACACACAGACTGGAAACTGACACAGACTGGAAACAGACTGGAAACTGACACAGACTGGAACCTGACACAGACTGGAAACAGACTGGAAACTGACACAGACTGGAAACTGACACAGACTGGAAACTGACTGGAAACAGACACAGACTGGAAACAGACACAGACTGGAAACTGACTTGAAACACACACAGACACACATCCCCACTCCCACATCCTCCTCTGTCTCTGAACCATCTACATTATTGACGCTCATTAAATCAAAAGAGAAATTAATAAAATCGACAGCAGATACAAAGTTAGGAACAAACAGGGCTAATTTCAGTGCGAGATTTACACAGATAAAAAAAACACGAGAGCATGTCAGCTAATTGCACACCCTTTCTTTATGAATGTCGCGAAAACGCACCACTCTCATTACCTCTCAATTTGTAATTAATGCCAGCCATGCCATCAAAAACACAGTCATTCTTCAACTGTAATGTTCACCATTGCCAAGAGAAAATAGAAAACTTGAAAAAAAGCCGAAAACATCAGAGGCCAATTAACAGCAGCCAATTAGAATTTGAAACCAATGAGCTGTGAGCTCAGTGAACACAGAGGGCTGCTCATAAATGAGCTGAACTTCATATACAATATCAGAATGGATCCTGGGTGTTATGGAGGCAGTGTTGCATGCCCTCTGGAATGTGTGTGTCATTAGTTATTGTCCAGAAACAAACACTGCAGCTCTGATGAGATTATCCTCCTCTTTGCAGGAATGAAGGGAACGGTAATTAATGTTTTTTACAAAAAACTGTCTGAGCAACAAGGAAGAACCAAATAAAATGTCCAGTGACTAGCTCACTAGTCAGAAAAACACTCACAAACTAGGTTTTGGATGGATCACGCTAAATTCAAAATGTATACACACACAGACTGGAAACACACACAGACTGGAAACACACACAGACTGGAAACACACACAGACTGGAAACACACACAGACTGGAAACACACACAGACTGGAAACACACACAGACTGGAAACACACACAGACTGGAAACAGACTGGAAACTGACACAGACTGGAAACACACACAGACTGGAAACACACACAGACTGGAAACAGACTGGAAACTGACACAGACTGGAAACACACACAGACTGGAAACAAACACAGACTGGAAACACACACAGACTGGAAACACACACAGACTGGAGACACACACAGACTGGAAACAGACACAGACTGGAAACTGACACAGACTGGAAACTGACACAGACTGGAAACAGACTGGAAACTGACACAGACTGGAAACTGACACAGACTGGAAACAGACTGGAAACTGACACAGACTGGAAACAGACTGGAAACTGACACAGACTGGAAACTGACACAGACTGGAAACACACACAGACTGGAAACTGACACAGACTGGAAACACACACAGACTGGAAACTGACACAGACTGGAAACACACACAGACTGGAAACTGACACAGACTGGAAACAGACTGGAAACTGACACAGACTGGAACCTGACACAGACTGGAAACAGACTGGAAACTGACACAGACTGGAAACTGACACAGACTGGAAACTGACACAGACTGGAAACACACACAGACTGGAAACTGACACAGACTGGAAACAGACTGGAAACTGACACAGACTAGAAACTGACAAAGACTGGAGACACACACAGACTGGAAACACACTGGAAACACACACAGACTGGAAACACACACAGACTGGAGACACACACGGACTGGAAACTGACACAGACTGGAAACACACACAGACTGGAAACTGACACCGACACAGACTGGAAACACACACAGACTGGAAACTGACTGGAAACTGACCGGAAAAACTGACTGGAAACACACACATACTGGAAACACACAGAGACTGGAAACTGACACAGACTGGAAACTGACACAGACTGGAAATACACACATACTGGACACACACAGAGACTGGAAACTGACTGGAAAGACACACATACTGGAAACACACAGACTGGAAACTGACACAGACTGGAAACAGACTGGAAACTGACACAGACTGGAAACAGACTGGAAACTGACACAGACTGGAAACTGACACAGACTGGAAACACACACAGACTGGAAACTGACACAGACTGGAGACACACACAGACTGGAAACTGACACAGACTGGAGACACACACAGACTGGAAACACACACAGACTGGAAACTGACACCGACACAGACTGGAAACACACACAGACTGGAGACACACACAGACTGGAAACTGACACCGACACAGACTGGAAACACACACAGACTGGAGACACACACAGACTGGAAACTGACACCGACACAGACTGGAAACACACACAGACTGGAAACTGACACCGACACAGACTGGAAACACACACAGACTGGAAACTGACTGGAAACTGACCGGAAAAACTGACTGGAAACACACACATACTGGAAACACACAGAGACTGGAAACTGACTGGAAAGACACACAGACTGGAAACACACAGACTGGAAACACACACAGACTGGAAACTGACTGGAAAGACACAGACTGGAAACACACACACAGACTGGAAACACACACAGACTGGAAACACACACAGACTGGACACTGACTGGAAAGACACAGACTGGAAACACACACAGACTGGAAACTGACTGGAAACACACACATACTGGAAACACACACAGACTGGAAACTGACTGGAAACACACACAGACTGGAAACACACACAGACTGGAAACTGACTGGAAACACACACAGACTGGAAACACACACAGACTGGAAACTGACTGGAAAGACACACAGACTGGAAACACAAACCGACTGAAAACAGACACAGAATGGAAACAAACACAGACTGGAAACAGAATGGAAACAGACACAGACTGGAAACTGACTGGAAACAGACACAGACTGAAAACGGAAACAGACACAGACTGGAAACAGAATGGAAACAGACACAGAATGGAAACACACACAGACTGGAAACATAATGGAAACACACACAGACTGGAAACTGACTGGAAACAGACACAGACTGAAAACGGAAACAGACACAGACTGGAAACAGAATGGAAACAGACACAGAATGGAAACACACACAGACTGGAAACATAATGGAAACACACACAGACTGGAAACTGACTGGAAACAGACACAGACTGAAAACGGAAACAGACACAGACTGGAACCTGACATACTAGAACCAGACAGACTGGACCCAGACAGACTGACAGACTGGACCCAGACAGACTGGACCCAGACAGACTGGAACCAGACAGACTGGACCCAGACAGACTGGACCCAGACAGACTGGACCCAGACAGACTGGAACCAGACAGACTGGACCCAGACAGACTGGACCCAGACAGACTGGACCCAGACAGACTGGAACCTGACAGACTGGACCCAGACAGACTGGACCCAGACAGACTGGACCCAGACAGACTGGAACCTGACAGACTGGACCCAGACAGACTGGAACCTGACGGACTGGACCCAGACATACTAGAACCAGACAGACTGGACCTAGACAGACTGACAGACTGGACCCAGACAGACTGGACCCAGACAGACTGGAACCTGACAGACTGGACCCAGACAGACTGGACCCAGACAGACTGGACCCAGACAGACTGGAACCTGACAGACTGGACCCAGACAGACTGGAACCTGACAGACTGGACCCAGACATACTAGAACCAGACAGACTGGACCTAGACAGACTGACAGACTGGACCCAGACAGACTGGACCCAGACAGACTGGAACCTGACAGACTGGACCCAGACAGACTGGACCCAGACAGACTGGACCCAGACAGACTGGAACCTGACAGACTGGACCCAGACAGACTGGACCCAGACAGACTGGAACCTGACAGACTGGAACCTGACAGACTGGACCCAGACAGACTGGAACCAGACAGACTGGACCCAGACAGACTGGAACCTGACAGACTGGACCCAGACAGACTGACAGACTGGACCCAGACAGACTGGAGGCATCTGAAGGCATCTGCTTTTCATTTCTCTTCAAGAGACTGACATGGAAATTAATACAAATTACCATTTTAAAGCATCACGCATTATTAGTACCACTGTGATATATTGCTTTTGAGGAAAATAAGGATTTAGAAATGGAGCTTCTGGGTTGAAAGTGATTAAGTGGTTTATAGAAATAATAATGAACTGGAAACAACAACAACAAAAGCGATTCACTAAACATCCACGCAGTAAAACATCAGCCATCTG
Organism: Coregonus clupeaformis; assembly: GCF_020615455.1. Taxonomy (NCBI): domain Eukaryota; kingdom Metazoa; phylum Chordata; class Actinopteri; order Salmoniformes; family Salmonidae; genus Coregonus; species Coregonus clupeaformis. Next base: position 26,007,309 of record NC_059197.1, on the reverse strand, counting down.
GCTGTGGATATGATAACCCGTCTGCCCCTGTCCCCCCTCGTTCCCCCCTCTCTCACCGGAGGTGCTGCTGCTGCCGCGGTCAGAGCTGTTGTAGGAGCCCACGGTGTGGGCCTCGTGGGCCTGGTTATAGGGGATGGTGGTAGGCATGGGACTGTCCCCTCCTCTGTAGTGGTCTGGTAGGGGAGAGGAGGAGGATGGTAAGCATGATGAAGGTGGGTCGCAGGGCAGCATACACTACATTATCGCATTAGAGAAGTACAGATAGCTTATGGAAATGAAGGACAGAAGGGGAAATGACGATATCAAAAGGTGCATAGAGACTGTTTGAGTTTAACTGACTAATGAACTCATCTAAATAATGATCTTAACCAACAATGTGTTTAAATGTGTGTAATACACCTCTAATAAATTGAAATGTAATTTCAAACTGTCACAACAAACAGTCTGGTGTAATATCATGCAATTGCTGGATGCTGTCTTCCTAATAGTGCTGAGAGAGAAGACATGCAGTTCCTGTTCCATCCGAGAGACCATGACGAAGCTGAAAACGGTGTTACTTAAGCAGCAGCTCTTTTGTAGGTAAGAACAAGGTGACGACAGTTTAGTTCAGTGCCTGTATCTCTCCTTCAGATACCTGACACCGGGAGACAATCCTTACACCTGTAGCTACGAGACTTCACCCATGAAGAACCACCCAGACAGAAAAGACAGAAACTCAGGCCTGACACAGAATATGAACACAGAGAGGAAAGAGGAGTTAGGTAAATGCATAACAGACAATGAGCGAGAGACTGATGATGTTCTCTGTTGATATGACTGAATGGGGGCAGCAGGGAAGCAAGTGAAAAAGGAACATTCTTCAGCATGGTGGGCCAATCCACAGGGAGAAAGGGAAAGAAAGAAGGGAAGAAAGAAAAGATGGAAGACGGCTATGGTTTGACCTCCTGACCTCCACTGATTCCCACCACACACTCACCCTTGTTTAGCTTGTTCTGCTCCATGATGTTATACTGGTGGAGCTGTGAGGTCATTTCCTGTTGCTTCTGCAGCTGAACCGGGGTGGGTTTCCAGCCATGTTTCTCGTTTATCTCCCCTCCCCCTCCTCCTCCCCCTCCACTCCCTCTGTCTCTGTCTGTGTTGATGTTGTTTCCCAGGATAGACGACTGGATGAGCTGTGTGGTGGCGTAGGGGGTGGGCTGTCCACCCGGCCCTACGAAGCGTCCGTCCTTCAGGTTGGGGCTGTTGAAAGTCTTCATCTCGTTGATCTTGTTGGAGAGGTCCACGTCTCCGTACACTCCTCCCTCCGGCACCATCAGGTTGGTCTGTTTGCTCTCCATCTGGTTGTTATAGTTGGCGATGCAGTCGGCTGGATAACATGGGGAGCGGGTGCAGGGTGCAGGGTTTAGTGAAAGACTGGACTAGCTTCTATGGCTAGGTTCAGAAGAAGAGGTTTGCCAAGTGCATGAATGGCACGAAAGGCATTGTATTCAGTTGTATTCACTGGCATTATATTCCGATAAAGAATAAGCTGAAAAGATTAACATTACAGAATGACACAGAAATAAATCAGCCCGAGTCATTAGTACCTTTCAACAGATCACTGTGCCCTCAGTCTAGACAGATATATATATATATTTCAGTGCAAACTACAGTTCATTCTGTACGTCAACTATCCCTATATGGTTCAGGTGAGTGACTGGAGCTGTATTATGCTTCCACTGTCTGCTCTCTCTGTTCTGTCTCAATAATGTCTCTGTCTCATCCACAGCTCAGCGTCATGTCATCTCTATTCTCCACAACAGGCCAACAGCAGAACATGTCTGTATCAAATCAAATCAAATCAAAATGTATTTGTCACATACACGTGTTTAGCAGATGTAAATTGCGGGTGTAGCGAAATGCTTGTGCTTCTAGCTCCGACCGTGCAGTAATATCTAACAAGTAATATCTAACAATTTCACAACATATACCCAATACACACAAAACTAGTGAGGAATGGGATTTAAGAATACATATATGGACAAGCAATGACAGAGCGGCATGGATTAAGATACAGTAGAATATTATAGAATAGAATGCAGTATATACATATGAGATGAGTAGTGCAAGATATGTAAACATTATTAAAGTGACTAGTGTTCCATTTCTTAAAGTGGCCAGTGATTTCAATAGGCAGCAGCAGCCTCTAATGTGCTAGTGATGGCTATTTAACAGTCTAATGGCCTTGAGATAGAAGCTGTTTTTCATTCTCTCAGTCCCAGCTTTGATGCACCTGTACTGACCTCGTCTTCTGGATGATAGCGGGGTGAACAGGCAGTGGCTCGGGTGGTTGATGTCCTTGATGATCTTTTTGGCCTTCCTGTGACATCGGGTGCTGTATGTGTCTTGGAGAGCGGGTAGTTTGCCCCCGGTAATGCGTTCGGCAGACCGCACCACCCTCTGGAGAGCCCTGCGGCTGCGGGCGGTGCAGTTGCCGTACCAGGTGGTGATACAGCCCGACAGGATGCTCTCAATTGTGCATCTGTAAAGGTTTGTGAGGGTTTTAGGTGCTAAGCCAAATTTCTTCAGCCTCCTGAGGTTGAAGAGGCTCTGTTGCGCCTTCTTCACCACTGCGTGGGTGGACCATTTCAGTTTGTCGGTGATGTGTACGCCAAGGAACTTGAAGCTTTCCACCTTCTCCACTGCGGTCCCGTCGATGTGGATAGAGGGGTGCACCCTCTGCTGTTTCCTGAAGTCCACGATCATCTCCTTTGTTTTGTTGATGTCGAGTGAGAGGTTATTTTCCTGGCACTACACTCCCAGAGCCCTCACTTCCTCCCTGTAGGCGGTCTCGTCATTGTTGATAATCATGCCTACTACTGTTGTGTCGTCTGCAAACTTGATGATTGAGTTGGAGGCGTGATTAGGGAGTACAGGATGGGGCTGAGCACGCACCCTTGTGGGGCCCCAGTGTTGAGGATCAGCGAAGTGGAGATGTTGTTTCCTACCTTCACCACCTGGGGGCGGCCCGTCAGGAAGTCCAGGACCCAGTTGCACAGGACGGGGTTCAGACCCAGGGCCTCGAGCTTAATGATGAGCTTGGAGGGTACTATGGTGTTGAATGCTGAGCTATAGTCAATGAACAGCATTCTTACATAGGTATTCCTCTTGTCCAGATGGGGTAGGGCAGTGTGCAGTGTGATGGCGATTGCATCGTCTGTGGATCTATTGGGGCGGTAAGCAAATTGAAGTGGGTCTAGGGTGACAGGTAAGGTAGAGGTGATATGATCCTTGACTAGTCTCTCAAAGCACTTCATGATGACAGAGGTGAGTGCTACAGGGCGATGGTCATTTAGTTCAGTTACGTTTTGCTTTCTTGGGTACAGGAACAATGGTGGCCATGGTATCAAAAGATTGTAACGAAGCGTGCAGAAAATAACAGAGCTCCACTGACAGATCCAATTTTCCCTGGCTCATAAAATATTCAAATCCTCCAGCAGATCTGAGAGCCAGCCTTGCGGTAAATACCAAGGACGGCTGTAGGTGGAACAACCGAGCGCACGTGAGCCTCACATTTCCGAAGAACCGAGGCACTTCAGAGGTACATGTGGAGAAAGGGCCTCTATGTGTTACATAAAGGGACATTAATTCATACCCCTCGGCTCTGCCACCTAGCCGCTGATCCTGTTAAACCTTCACAGGGTTTAGGTTTGCCACACAAAGCAGCCATCACCAGGCATGCTCCTTAACATACTGGGGGTGAGTGAGAAGTGCTTTTAGCATATTACCCCTTTCTCAAACTAACTCACCAGAACCAATGTAAAGGAAAAGTTAAACACACCCCGGAATGAAAAGTCGGATGTTGACTGTGATGGATAACTTTAGAAGTTGGGTATGTATTTGATGGGGGGCCAGTATGAAAAATTTATGCACTCACTAACTGTAAGTCGCTCTGGATAAGAGCGTCTGCTAAATGACTAAAATGTAAACTGTAATGGGTACAGTCTTTCTTTGTCCTTGAGTAAGATGCTTAACCCAGTAGTAGCACAGCACTTAGTACAACAGCACATCTGCTACAATAGGAGTGTGTGTAAGCCTGTTTGGGGAGATGGTTGAAGCCAACAATCTAAATGAATCAATGAGTGGGTAGACAACACTACACTACTGTAGTATATGCCAGGTGTTCAAACGACTGTACTGTATACCCACATCTCTTTTACTTGAGTTAAACTTCTAAGCCTGCTGTATCTCAAAAGGAGGTTCAGAGCTCCGGTCCATGGTTTGTAGTTATGTCCTACCTATGTGTGTGTAACCTCAAATCCCTTGTCCCCACCCTGCACCAAGAGCCATACTTCTCCCCTCTCTGCCAGCTGTTGGCCCTTTTTCTCTGTACAGTGTGAATAGTTTGCTCTTTTGATTGTGTGTGTGTATGTGTGTGTGTGTGTGTGTGTGTTTGTGTGTGTTTGTGTGCGTGCGTGCACGTGTGTGTTTGCGTGTGTTTGCGTGCACGCGCGTGTGCGCGTGTTTGTGACCTCAGAGCCAAACTCACTCCCTATTGTTTATAGAAAATACTGCTGACTGAGAGGCCACCTGGAGGTGTACCTTAATAACTCCCTCCCTGTCCATCTCTTTTACTTCCCCCCTACGGACTCTCTCTTTCTCTCTTCATTTATCTCTGTGTACTAATTATCCTCCCCCATCATTTGTTTTCCTCCTCCGTTCCCTTTCTTTCTATGCACTCTTCCAGGTACCCTCTCTCTCTCTCTCTCTCTCTCTCTCTCTCTCTCTCTCTCTCTCTCTCTCTCTCTCTCTCTCTCTCTCTCTCTCTCTCTCTCTCTCTCTCTCTCTCTCTCTCTCTCTCTCTCTCTCTCTCTCTCTCTCTGCTCGCTCTCTCTCTCTCTCTCTCTCTCTCTCTCTCTCCATCCGGTGTTGGCTGCAGTCTGCAGTCCTGCCCTGACGTCAACCACTGCTCAACATTTCTTTAATAACTGAGCACTAAGTGGGCATTATGGCCTATAACAGAAGTATGGAAATCAGCAGAGCAATTCGATTTGCAGCAGAGTAAACCCATAAGGACCTTCCAGCGCGCTCCTTTTATTTCCTGCCTAAAACAGCCCCGCTTTAACATTAAATAAATCAAACACACACGCTACTCCTACTCCTAAGCCTCATATCCCTTAAGGTTTTTCTTATAGAGACCTCGCGAGGAGAGATGTATAGAGAGAGAAGTCTCGAGGGAGCTAACCCAGATTTCACTTCACTTCTCTCTGTTTTCTACCGACCAGATCCGCTTGTTTCTATGATTCTTATCTATGCTTTGTTTTGAGAGCAGGTGCGTGCGTCATGCACCCCAAAACTCTGAGGGGGCACAAAGGATCAGCAAAGGATCCTCAACACCCACGACCGTAAGTTTGAGAATTTTTTATTTTTCTAAAACCTGAAACAGCTTTTTCCTGCGATCTAGAACCATAATCATTATGCTTAATTCTATGTCAAAAATATGTTTATTTTTCTGCATATCTAAGCATACCTCTTGAGCGGTCTGTATCCCCCTGACAGGTGGTACTTTAAAAAACAAGAAATGAAATATGCTTCTCTTCATCTCTGCTAAAATCTGGGTAAAAGATTGAAAGGAATGTGAGTCTTATTCAGTATATTTAGTTATTGCTTTCTTTTTTAAGTCTACCAACCTGATAGCTTGAAATGGCTTCTTGGTAGCTAGTTATGAGATTGGGAACTTATCTGGGCTAGCTAAAGACAACTTCATAAAATTGCTAAGTGGCTAGTAGTATTACAAAGAAAAAACTAAAATATATATATATATATATGTTATTATTATTATTATTACTATTTTTAAAAATGAACAGGACAAATCTGAGGGGGCACGTGCCCCTGTGCCCACTATGGGCATGATGCCTTAGAGTTATTTTGATAACTGTTTATCTTTGGGTGTGTTGTTCCAGTGTGTAGCGTACTCACCTGGGCGGCTGTATGTAGCCAGGTTGCTGTCACTGTTGCCCTGTCCTGCGGTGCAGCAGTTCATGCTACAGTCGTTGTGATTGGAGCAGGAGTTGGGCCAGGTATCAGCCAACCAGGGCTGGGTAGCAGACTCCCCAATGTTCAGCAAACCTGGCCTGGAAGGATGGGGCACAAAACAGTCAACACTGACTAACAATGGAATATGCTGCACCACTGTAACACAGGTTTTAGGCAGATTGATGGGGATTCAGTCAATACTAGATTGTTATACTGAAATTGTCACACTTCCCTATGGCTAAGTCCTAGGCTGTTGTTTTACAGGAAATGATCTCTCCCTCTCCTTCCCTCTCTCTCGCTCTCACCATTCTCTCCCTGCTCCATTGGCCTTGGATGCGCATTAGAGGAAAGCTCAGCTAAATAGATTATATGCGCTTGACTTGTCCATGGCCGGTGACACTGTTTCACTGAGCCCTCGTGAGCATTAGCGATCCGCTCGGATTAGAAAGCCAGATAGAATTCACTCCCAGTGTTGGAAAATGCACGTCCACAACACTCACTGAACCACGAACGCTCCCCCAGTAGATTCCATGGTGTCACAGAACGTCTCTATCATCCTTTAACGTTTAGTATAAATACAGAACTACAGTAAAGGACTGAAAGTACTGAACAGAACTGAGATCAAAGGAGGTCATGAACATCTCAACTTTCCCACTACATGCTTCAGAAGAGGAGTAGAGTAGGATATCCATCTTCTGACCTGGTTCCTATCTCTATACACCCTGTCTGAACAGACTACCAGCTCTCTGCTGTCTGAACAGACTACCAGCTCTCTGCTGTCTGAACAGACTACCAGCTCTCTGCTGTCTGACCAGACTACCAGCTCTCTGCTGTCTGACCAGACTACCAGCTCTCTGCTGTCTGACCAGACTACCATCTCTCTGCTGTCTGACCAGACTACCAGCTCTCTGCTGTCTGAACAGACTACCAGCTCTCTGCTGTCTGACCAGACTACCAGCTCTCTGCTGTCTGAACAGACTACCAGCTCTCTGCTGTCTGAACAGACTACCAGCTCTCTGCTGTCTGAACAGACTACCATCTCTCTGCTGTCTGACCAGACTACCAGCTCTCTGCTGTCTGACCAGACTACCAGCTCTCTGCTGTCTGACCAGACTAACAGCTCTCTGCTGTCTGACCAGACTACCAGCTCTCTGCTGTCTGAACAGACTACCAGCTCTCTGCTGTCTGACCAGACTACCAGCTCTCTGCTGTCTGACCAGACTACCAGCTCTCTGCTGTCTGAACAGACTACCAGCTCTCTGCTGTCTGAACAGACTACCAGCTCTCTGCTGTCTGACCAGACTACCAGCTCTCTGCTGTCTGACCAGACTACCAGCTCTCTGCTGTCTGACCAGACTACCAGCTCTCTGCTGTCTGACCAGACTACCAGCTCTCTGCTGTCTGAACAGACTACCAGCTCTCTGCTGTCTGACCAGACTACCAGCTCTCTGCTGTCTGACCAGACTACCAGCTCTCTGCTGTCTGAACAGACTACCAGCTCTCTGCTGTCTGAACAGACTACCAGCTCTCTGCTGTCTGAACAGACTACCAGCTCTCTGCTGTCTGACCAGACTACCAGCTCTCTGCTGTCTGACCAGACTACCAGCTCTCTGCTGTCTGACCAGACTACCAGCTCTCTGCTGTCTGAACAGACTACCAGCTCTCTGCTGTCTGAACAGACTACCAGCTCTCTGCTGTCTGACCAGACTACCATCTCTCTGCTGTCTGACCAGACTACCATCTCTCTGCTGTCTGACCAGACTACCAGCTCTCTGCTGTCTGACCAGACTACCATCTCTCTGCTGTCTGACCAGACTACCATCTCTCTGCTGTCTGACCAGACTACCAGCTCTCTGCTGTCTGACCAGACTACCAGCTCTCTGCTGTCTGACCAGACTACCAGCTCTCTGCTGTCTGAACAGACTACCAGCTCTCTGCTGTCTGAACAGACTACCATCTCTCTGCTGTCTGACCAGACTACCATCTCTCTGCTGTCTGAACAGACTACCAGCTCTCTGCTGTCTGAACAGACTACCAGCTCTCTGCTGTCTGAACAGACTACCAGCTCTCTGAACAGACTACCAGCTCTCTGCTGTCTGACCAGACTACCAGCTCTCTGCTGTCTGAACAGACTACCAGCTCTCTGCTGTCTGACCAGACTACCATCTCTCTGCTGTCTGAACAGACTACCAGCTCTCTGCTGTCTGACCAGACTACCAGCTCTCTGCTGTCTGAACAGACTACCATCTCTCTGCTGTCTGACCAGACTACCATCTCTCTGCTGTCTGAACAGACTACCATCTCTCTGCTGTCTGACCAGACTACCATCTCTCTGCTGTCTGACCAGACTACCAGCTCTCTGAACAGACTACCAGCTCTCTGCTGTCTGAACAGACTACCAGCTCTCTGCTGTCTGACCAGACTACCATCTCTCTGCTGTCTGACCAGACTACCAGCTCTCTGCTATCTGAACAGACTACTAGCTCTCCGCTATGTGAACAGACTACCAGCTCGATGCTCGTTAGGGCTGTCCCCGACAAAAAAATAATCTTGGTTGACCGAAAGTTATCTGTTCTTTCGATCCCCTTTTAATGCCTCTACTTCCAGCTTATACCTACTATATACATTACGTGTTTTACATGCTATATACATTACGTGTTTTTTATGTGTTTTAATAAAATCAACTATATGTATTGAGCTTGTCTGATGCTTTAAGCTTACGGTTTGATGCCTCAAGAGGGTGCCAGAGATCTAGAAAACCAGAAGAAAAAAACCTTAACCTGACCCAACTGTTCTCCTTCCGCTCCTGCTGGCTTTCACAGATTCTGCCATTACTCTCCTGAAGTTGCTGGTATGTGGAATGCCAATGTATCTTACCATTTCTACCAATCTGCGTGCCAGTTATGGTTTTCATAGGCACATTTTCATTAAACAGTTTAATTTAATTCATAATAACGTCTTCATATCTCAAAATCAGTGTCATGTGGTTAATCAAGATTCTATCCAAATCTAAATGAAAATGACAGAAACCTAAAAAGTAACTTATATTGCCATTGCCAACTACGGAAAATAGCCTACATAAAGCCAACAAATGAAATCATTGCAGCCTGCAGGTAGAAAATATCCTGATAAAAATAAATATCCTATAAATCTTATTGGCTACACATGGCCTGTCTGCAACGAACTTGAAACAATGTATAAACTATCAACTTGGGTCCGGCCAAAAGCTTGAGCTAGCGAACTTGCAACATTATATTAAATATTCTGGGCCCTCAGAGTTTCCGGGCCAATGAGCTCAGGACAGACACAGCTGTAGGCTATTTGTTTCCACTGCTTGAGCTCCTGTGCCTCTTATAGACTATTAGCTCAAAAGTATTGTGGAGCTCCTGCACCTAAATATAAACAGTACCGGCACCCAAAATGAGTACCGGAACCTATTTCAGTCCAAGTCTAGCACTGATAAGAAGCCTATTTTATGACGTTTCCACTGGATCAGAGCATGACATTTTTCCCTTTCACGCTGAGTGGTTATCGAAAGGGAGAGAGCGTGAAAGATTTTTCAAAAACATTGAGGAACTACTGTAATTCTCAATGGATGTAAAAACAGACTTTGTTTGCTTGCTGTTTGAGGTGAAGAAAACATTACTTTGAGAAGCTCCAAAGGTCATTAGTGGTGTCGCGTTAAGCCAATCAGAAATACTATCAGATCCCCAAATGAGCACATTTATATGCCTACATTTGCGCGCAGGCCTGGTAGCCTATAGGCCAACTTCCTTGCGTAATCAGGTGTGCATCATTACTGAACATTGACAGGAGCGCACCAAACTAAAGACAATGACTAAATTGACAGAACTTGTAAATGGAATTAAATAAACCAAAACTTGTTTCTCACAAGTGTAGCATAGGTTGTGCACTCTGCAAACAATGTGTCCACTCAGACAATGAGAACAGGAAGACTGGAATAATAATATTGAATGCATTAAAATAAATTGCCGTAACCAAAGTAACAAACATGGTAGATTAGAATTATAGGAATTAACAGTAAATGTACTACTGGTGAAATATGTCATGGGGAATTGATATACACTAACAATCAAACGCAAACAATTCACACAATGAAGTTATGAAACAATGAATGTGCACAAATTGGCGTGAGAGAGCGCATTCTGGAGAGAGAAGTGCATTGTGCATCTGGGCGCATGGTCAATCCGACATCTGCATTGGCGATGCAGCATTTCCGGTGATACGGCCTCAGCAGAAGTCAGGGCAAGAATACTTCTTACGCTTCGCGGAGCAGTGCAGAGCTGTTGTCAAGGAAGTGAGTTTGTGTTTATACAGGATGTACCGCCCCCACCTAACGTCAACCAATCATGTCAATGTCAGAGCTATACAGAGCCCTCCACATTGTTACAACATTTGGGAGGCGCATGGCGATGAGGTACAGAACTCGATTTGGCCTCTGCATGCCTCTGGATGCTCAGCAATTGCATCACACCCTCCATATGGAGCCTCTGACCACATTTTCGAATCAAGCATAAATTGGCTTTTAGTCTAGGCCTCCGCAATGGATTAGTTCACTGAGATGGGCGCAAATATATATATATTTGTTACTGCTCAACTAATTAATATTAATATGCCATTTAGCAGACGCTTTTATCCAAAGCGACTTACAGTCATGCGTGCATACATTTTTGTGTGCGGGTGGTCCCGGGGATCGAACCCACTACCCTGGCGTTACAAGCGCCGTGCTCTACCAGCTGAGCTACAGAGGACCAACTAAAACAATCTCGGTCGACCAACAGCCTAACGACCAAACAATCGACTAATTGGGGTCAATCCTATTGCTCGTCCACACTTCCACATCATGAACCCAGGGCTGACATTTTACATTTGAAGCAGCCAGACTAAATAGCCTAATAATTCTCATAAAATGGGGCAATCTATTAGAAGCCAAAGGCTATGCTATCACTACACCTTTCCCTGTTATTTCTCTCCCACCACTACCACTGGAACAATCCGACCTGTCAGACATTTGCATTGTTTTGAGTTTTCTTTTTCGTTTCCTATTCAGATGACTTAGCCTCTCCACTTCCAGTCTCCACATTCACTTTGAGTAATGGACACATTCGGCTTGCAGAGTCTAATACCATCTCAAAATGGCTCCTCGATCACCGGAGTGGTTCAGTGGAGATAGATAGAGAATGGCCATTGTCTTTTGAGCAGAGCTACCATTGTCCAGGCTGTAGAACTGACTCAATCACAGAGTAGGGTAATAACATGATTGTATAGACAGACACATAACGGTATGGAACAATAGCCAACCATAGAGATACTTTTAGCACAAAGAGGGGACAACACCAAAACACTGCTTTACTTCAAACAAGTCTGTAGATACATTAGCATCAATGTGGGTTCTAGATGATTGAGGGGACTATAACATCAGTGTCTGAATGTATGAGTGTCTCAGTACCGGTGACTAGGAGGTAGTCTGGAAAACAACACATAGGCTACTGGTCTCTGTCACACCCACTCCTGTATCACTCCTCCCATCTATTTCCATAGGGCCCTCCATTCTAAAGAGTAGGGTGTGTGCAAACACAACTTTCGCCATCTCTGTGTGTGTTAGAGTGATGCTATGGCACAGCCTTGTGGCCAGACATGGTGCTCTTCTCTGTCGGATGAGGAGGATGGGGGTTTGGGCAGATGAGATGATCCTTTGTTCCTTCTGGTATCAAAGTACTTTCTGCTCCTCTCCTCTCCTCTCCTCTCCTCTCCTCTCCTCTCCTCTCCTCTCCTCTCCTCTCCTCTCCTCTCCTCTCCTCTCCTCTCCTCTCCCTCTCCTCTCCTCTCCTCTCCTCTCCTCTCCTCTCCTCTCCCTCCGCTCCCCTCCGCCTCTCCGCCTCCCCTCCGCTCTCCTCCCCTCCCCTCCCCTCTGCTCTCCTCCCCTCCTCTCCTCTCTCCTCCCCTCCCCTCTCCTCCCCTCTCCACCTCTGCCTGGGCTGTAAGCTTTAGGAAGTAAAAGCCCTCCCCCTAGTGTCCTTCAGAGGAAGGTACACCTTCCCTTCACATGCACATTCTACCACCCATGTACCCTCTACTCCCCAAACAAAATGTCCATCTGTCTCTTGGAATATGATACTATGATTCATATTTTATGTTTCATATTCATACAGAAGAGACAAATATACATGTAGACAACACTTCCTCTCATAGTAGACATGCATTCTTACCTTCCTGAACTGCTGACAGCCTCTCCACCTCTCTGGTACGCCACTGAGTACAGAGAGACAGAGAAAGGTACAGATATGAACACCATAATCACAATCGTCATCAGAGTAACAGGCTTATCAAAACACAATAACAGGGTATGTGTGTGTGTGTGTGTGTGTGTAAGAGGCTTAGGGGGCTGCACAGTGCTTTGGTCTCCTGGCATGGCTGGCGTGTGTTTGAAGCACCACGCTGGAAGTTGCACTCTTTCAAGGAGCTTTAAGCTGCCGGTGTGAAGGAGAGATAAACGCCAACTTTAATTACAATCTCTTCTCTGAGGAAGGGGTGGGAGGGTTTCTCTCTCTCTCTCTCTCTCTCTCTCTCTCTCTCTCTCTCTCTCTCTCTCTCTCTCTCTCTCTCTCTCTCTCTCTCTCTCTCTCTCTCTCTCTCTCTCTCTCTCTCTCTCTCTCTCTCTCTCTCTCTCTCTCTCTCTCTCTCTCTCTCTCTCTCTCTCTCTCTCTCTCTCTCTCTGTCTACCTTTGACATCTGTAGATAGGGCATTCAGAGCATTCAGGAATTCCACAACGAAAACCATGTAGTGCCTCTCAAATCAGCATCTAGTGGAAGATTAGCACTGACAACATCCTGCCTTTACATTCAGTTTCAAGGCAGCTTCTAGGATTGTAAACTTCAACAAGCAGAAACTCTAACCTCAAGCATTAAGGAACTGGCCCAAAAATAACCAGCTGACTAAATAGGTTTCACCTGAAAGTGTTCAGCAGTTCATGAAAACAGGATTGAAACAATAAAAGTATTAGACGTGATCCCAGGCCCCGAGGCTGACGAGGAGGAGGAAAACAACTCTCACATTTTAGATACAGCCTCTGCTCTGCACACATGGGATTAGTCACCACAAGCCTCACATAACTCCCCCGCTCACTCTCTTCTTCTCTCTCTCCCTCTCTTTTGCTCTCTCTCTGATTTACAAGGATGAGCACAGGTGTGTGACACATGTGCCAACAACACACGCATCTCGGCAAGAGAGAAAGGGGAGGAAGAGAAAGAGAGTGAGAAGAGAGAGAGAGAATGAGTGAGAGAGTGAGAAGAGACATAGAGATAGACAGAAAGAGAGAGAGATAAACACACAGAGAGAGGGGGGAGAGAGAGAGAGAGAGAGAGAGAGAGAGAGAGAGAGAGAGAGAGAGAAAGACAGTGCTCTGTTATGTCCGTGTCAGTCCAGTTCATATCTACCCTCAGTCGCTCCTCTCTCCCTGTCCACAGCTCTGTCTAATTGGTCCATGTGACTGGCGATGTGTCATCCTCCTAAATCCCACCAGAGGCAGAGAGGCGGGCAGCATCAGCCCTTTGATCAAGTCCCCGTCAGTCTCTTAGTAGCACGGATGGCACGGCTCACTCCTCTTTAAGTGTTTACCTCTTAACGCACTGCCAACACCAGTTGGTAAAACATCTCTGTGATAGTTCCTTAAACCTCACACCACACTGCTCCCTTTCTGGTGGCTTTGTATTTTTAACCAAAGAGTGTTTTCTTCTGACTGACTGAGCAGCATGACTGCTAGGGCTGTTCAGACCATCACTGTGTGACTCAGTGAGTGCAGTCTTGCATTGAAAGGCGGACTGTTATGAGATTTTATAGAGAAGGTGCTATGAAATTGAGTCAAGTGTTATCAAGAGTTCTTACCTGTAGGAGTGAAGGTAAAGGATGGCACTGTAGGTCCAAGCAGAGGAACACGGGGAAAGAGAGAGAAAAACACCATTAATATAACATAAAATAGCAACACGTATATTTCTCTTGAATCCAATGAGCTACACAACAGGGGTCTCTTCACTGTGCTTTGTAACATCAAAACGAACGCAAAGGAGACGAAACCTTAACTTTGCTGGAGTATTGAAACACATCATCCTGAGATGTTCTGAAACATTACATGCTGTGTTGCAACACTGCTTGTGCAACACCTTGCCAGAGACAAGGAGCACTACCGGAAAAGATTGAAAACACTATTTTGGTGATTCAAGTTGTGTTTAGTGCAGAATTAGTTACCTTCTCTTTTGGTGCCATTTCCTCTCTCTAAAGCTTCTAACACCATTATTATGTTTCAAATCCTGACTAGTGCAGAATTAGTTAACTTCTATCTGGAGTATTTTAATTTATTTATGTATCTGATCATTGGCCAGTTTAACCCATCTACATGGTGGCCCCGTGTAGCTCAGTTGGTAGAGCATGGCGTTTGCGACGCCAGTATGAAAAATGTATGCACTCACTAACTGTAAGTCACTCTGGATAAGAGCGTCTGCTAAATGACTAAAATGTACATTTTGGCAGGCATTGTTGAGCACAGTGCTCAATCCACCAGCAGTAACTGGCAGTTTTACAGCACACATCGCAGCTTACTGTATTTGCCTCTACCATTAAGAATTTGTGGGAATGGGTTGTCTCATCATTGAACGTAATTTTGCCCGACAGTTTTGATATCCGTTCATCATGAACCATTACACCTCATGCCACAACAAGGTGCTTATTACTAATATAGAAGACCTTTCTTTCTTCAAACATGCATACAACATTGTGTAAAATAATTATAGAATCTACAATTGGTGAATTACCCACAATCCTCTAAAAACAGACCCACTGTGGCAAGATAAGAGATTGCAAGGAGATTAAAACCAGACTTCTAATTAGTTCAATCACTCAATTTTCTCTATCTTTGTTTATCCCCTTATAAAATATATTAACATTTTGAGAAACATACTAAGTTGAATTATTATTATTATTAAAATTTCATTCATTAAGTACGTGTTTTTTTTTTGTTTTTTTTTGTCAATTTCAATTCACATGAGAATAATTTAATATCCCTTTGAGCATGGTGAATTTATTAATTACACTTTTGATGGCGTATCAATACACCAGTCACTACAAAGATACAGGCATCCTTCCTAACTCAGTTGCCAGAGAGGAAGGAAACCGATTAGGGATTTCACCATGAGGCCAATGGTGACTTTAAAAAAGAAATGGAATGGAGCTAAGCACAGGCAAAATCCTAGAGGAAAACCTGGTTCAGTCTGCTTTCCACCAGACACTGGGAGATGAATTCACCATTCAGCAGGACAATAACCTAAAACACAAGGTCAAATATACAATGGAGTTGCTTACCAAGAAGACAGTGAATGTTCCTGAGTGGCCAAGTTACAGTTTTGACTTAAATCTACTACTGTGTTGTAGATGGGTGAGAAATGTTTTATCCATTTTGAATTCAGGCTGTAACATAACAAAATGTGGAATAGGTCAAGCAGTATAAAAACATTCTGAAGGCACAGTAGCTATCACTGAGGCACAGCTGTCCTCACTTCTGCATCTCCTTTTATTTGTGTAAACACAACCTTTCAAATGTCCCTTTAATGCCACAATTATCTCCTCTTGTGTGGATTCCTGCTCTGCTCCCCTCCCCTTGAAGCTCAGAGCAGCTGAATAGATTTGGAAGGTTTTATTTGGCTGCGATTCGGCTTTGAAGAGGACTGACATTTGGCATGCGAGGTGCTCGTGAGAAATATTAACGTGATTGAAATAAATCAATCAAATTACCACAGTGACATGAGACTGTCACTGACAGCTTATTCACTGGCTGGATGAGATATATTGGCGGTGATACTAATGTCACACAGACCCACACACACACAAGAACAAACACAGGCGCACACGCACGTGCACACAAAAGACGCACGCACACACAAACACATGCACGCACCACACACACACACACACTCTTACACACACCCACACACACGCTCCTATATCTCCTCTTCCAATTCTCCACAACTCCAATTCAACCCACTTCACCCTGAGTGCAGCTTGTTGCTTCATGTGGTTGCAATTATTCTTCTCTTCTCAAAACATTCTTGGTTACCAGTTCCAACAAAGACCATGGCCTCTTGTGGTTTTAGACAGCAGAAAGAGGGGGTTGAGAGAGAGAGAGAGATATTTGCTTGCTGTGCCCACATCAGCTCAGAGAGTTAGAGTTCATGTGAGGAAACACTGACGCACTGCTCGGCTCCTCTGGAAGAAAAGGAAAGGGTTCCTTAAAGGTGTATGGCGCCAACCTCAGCCTCTACAGTTGCCCCTCTCTCTCCAGCCTACGGGCACAGCAGATTAATATACTCACAAGGGTCTTCAGATGTCCTACTGTGTGGCCACAAGTTCAGCTCGGATTGCCCTTTGATTTCAGTGACTTTACACCTGAGCACCCGGCAGCAGATAGTCTACAGTAACATAAACTAATGAAAATGCTATTGTGTTCTTTGAAAAAAAAAAAAAAATATATATATTCTAATTCCAACAACCGAAGGATTATTTTTGCGATAGCATACACTACCGGTCAAAAGTTTTAGAACACCTACTCATTAAAGGGTTTTTCTTTATTTTTACTATTTTCTACATTGTAGAATAATAGTGAAGACATCAAAACTATGAAATAACACATATGGAATAATGTAGTAACCAAAAAAGTGTTAAACAAATCAAAATAGATTTTATATTTGAGATTCTTCAAATAGCCAGCCTTTGCCTTGATGACAGCTTTGCACACTCTTGGTATTCTCTCAACCAGCTTCATCTGGAATGCTTTTCCAACAGTCTTGAAGGAGTTCCCACATATGCTGAGCACTTGTTGGCTGCTTTTCCTTCACTCTGCCGTCCGACTCATCCCAAACCATCTCAATTGGGTTGAGGTCGGGGGATTGTGGAGGCCAGGTCATCTAATGCAGCACTCCATCATTCTCCTTCTTGGTCAAATAGCCCTTACACAGCGTGGAGGTGTGTTTGGTCATTGTCCTGTTGAAAAACAAATGATAGTCCCACTAAGCCCAAACCAGATGGGATGGCATATCGCTGCAGAATGCTGTGGTAGCCATGCTGGTTAAGTGTGCCTTGATTTCTAAATACATCACTGACAGTGTCACCAGCAAAGCACCCCCACACCATCACACCTCCTGCTCCATGCTTTACGGTGGGAACCACACATGCGGAGATCATCCGTTCACCTACTCTACGTCTCACAATGACACAGCGGTTGGAACCAAAAATCTCAAATTTGGAGACACAAATTTCCACCGGTCTAATGTCCATTGCTCGTGTTTCTTGGCCCAAGCAATTCTCTTCTTATTATTGGTGTCCTTAAGTAGTGGTTTCTTTGCAGCAATTCAACCATGAATGCTTGATTCACACAGTCTCCTTTGAACATTTGATGTTGAGATGTGTCTGTTACTTGAACTCTGTGAAGCATTTATTTGGGCTGCAATTTCTGAGGCTGGTAACTCTAATGAACGTATCCTCTGCAGCAGAGGTAACTCTGGGTCTTCCATTCCTGTGGCAGTCCTCATGAGAGCCAGTTTCATCATAGCGCTTGATGGTTTTTGCAAACTGCACTTGATGAAACTTTCAAAGTTCTTGAAATGTTCCGTATTGACTGACCATCATGTCGTTTCTCTTTGCTTATTTGAGCTGTTCTTGCCATAATATGGACTTGGTATTTTACCAAATAGGGCTATCTTCTGTATACCCCCCCCCCCCGCAGCCGGACAACTTTCTCATGGCTTCTGGAGGGAAATACTGTTGGAATGCTCAACCGGTGTCGCTCATTCAGCCGACAGAAACCTTCAACCGGTTTTCCCCATTATGTAGCGAGTCGGAGTCTGAGTCTGAGTCTTCTCTTGTCTCTACTCCTCCCGTTACGGGGTCTGAGACGCCGAAGGCTCCCACCATTAGCTCTGACAAATTGAAAACCCTAGTCATTGGCGACTCCATTACCCGCAGTATTAGACTTAAAACGAATCACCCAGCGATCATACACTGTTTACCAGGGGGCAGGGCTACCGACGTTAAGGCTAATCTAAAGATGGTGCTGGCTAAAGCTAAAACTGGCGAGTGTAGAGTATAGAGATATTGTTATCCACGTCGGCACCAACGATGTTAGGATGAAACAGTCAGAGGTCACCGGGTGCAACATAGCTTCAGCTTGTAAATCAGCTAGAAAGATGTGTCGGCATCGAGTAATTGTCTCTGGCCCCCTCCCAGTTAGGGAAGTGACGAGCTCTACAGCAGAGTCTCAGCACTCAATCGCTGGTTGAAAACTGTTTTCTGCCCCTCCCAAAAGATAACATTTGTGGATAATGGCCCTCTTTCTGGGACTCACCCACAAACAGGACCAAGCCTGACCTGCTGAGGAGTACCGGACTCCATCCTAGCTGGAGGGGTGCTCTCCTCTTATCTACCAACATAGATAGGGGCTCTAACTCCTCTAGCCCCACAGTGAAATAGGGTGCAGGCCAGGCAGCAGGCTGTTAGCCAACCTGCCAGCTTAGTGGAGTCTGCCAATAGCATAGTCAGTGTAGTCAGCTCAGCCATACCCATTGAGACTGTGTCTGTGCCTCGACCTAGGTTGGGCAAAACTAAACATGGCGGTGTTCACCCTAGCAATCTTATTAGGATAAAGACCTCCTCCATTCCTGCCATTATTGAAAGAGATCGTGATACCTCATCTCAAAATAGGGTTACTTAATGTTAGATCCCTCACTTCAAAGGCAGTCATAGTCAATGAACTAATCACTGATCATAATCTTGATGTGATTGGCCTGACTGAAACATGGCTTAAGCCTGATGAATTTGCTGTGTTAAATGAGGCCTCACCTCCTGGTTACACTAGTGACCATATTCCCCGTGCATCCCGCAAGCGGGTGTTGCTACATTTACGATAGCAAATTTCAATTTACAAAAAAAAATGGCGTTTTCATCTTTTTGAGCTTCTAGTCATGAAATCTATGCAGCCTACTCAATCACTTTTTATAGCTACTGTTTACGGCCTCCTGGGCCATATACACGTTCCTCTCTGAGTTTCCTGAATTCCTATCAGACCTTGTAGTCATAGCAGATCATATTCTAATTTTTGGTGATTTTTAATATTCACATGGAGAAGTCCACAGACCCACTCCAAAAGTCTTTGGAGCCATCATCGACTCAGTGGGTTTTGTCCAACATGTCTCTGGACCTACTCACTGCCACAGTCATACTCTGGACCTAGTTTTGTCCCATGGAATAAATGTTGTAGATCTTAATGTTTTTCCACAAAATCCTGGACTATCGGACCACCATTTTATTACGTTTGCAATGCAACAAATAATCTGCTCAGACCCCAACCAAGGAGCATCAAAAGTCGTGCTATAAATTCTCAGACAACACAAAAATTCCTTGATGCCCTTCCAGACTCCTTCTGCCTGCCCAAGGACGTCAGAGGACAAAAATCAGTTAACCACTTAACTGAGGAACTCAATTTAACCTTCCAATACCCTAGAGTGCAGTTGCACCCCTAAAAACGAAAAACATTTGTCATAAGAAACTAGCTCCTGGTATACAGAAAATACCCGAGCTTTGAAGCAAGCTTCCAGGAAATTGGAGCGGAAATGGCGCCACACCAAACGAGTCTTCCGACTAGCTTGGAAAGACAGTACCGTGGTACCGAAGCTCCCTCACTGCTGCTAGATCATCCTACTTTTCCAACTTAATCGAGGAAAATAAGAATAATCCAAAATTTCTTTTGATACTGTTGCAAAGCTAACTAAAAGCAGCATTCCCCAAGAGAGGATGGCTTTCCTTCAGCAGTAATAAATTCATGAACTTCTTTTGAGGAAAAGATCATGACCATTAGAAAGCAAATTACGGACTCCTCTTTGAATCTGCGTATTCCTCCAGGGCTTAGCTGTCCTGGATCTGCACAGCTCTGCGAGGGCCTGGGATCGGGAGAGACACTTAAGTGTTTTAGTACTATATCTCTTGACACAATGATGAAAATAATCATGGCCTCTAAACCTTCAATCTGCATACTGGATCCTATTCCTACTAAACTGCTGAAGGAGCTGCTTCCTGTGCTTGGCCCTCCTATGTTGAACATAATAAACAGCTCTCTATCCACCGGATGTGTACCAAACTCACTAAAAGTGGCAGTGATAAAGCCTCTCTGAAAAAGCCAAACCTTGACCCGGAAAATATAAAAAACTATCGGCCTATATCGAATCTTCCATTCCTCTCAAAAATTTTAGAAAAAGCTGTTGCGCAGCAACTCATTGCCTTTCTGAAGACAAACAATGTGTACTGAAATGCTTCAGTCTGGTTTTTTTAGACCCCATCATAGCACTGAGACTGCACTTGTGAAGGTGGTAAATGACCTTTTAATGGCGTCAGACCGAGGCTCTGCATCTGTCCTCGTGCTACTAGACCTTAGTGCTGCCTTTGACACCATCGATCACCACATTCTTTTGGAGAGACTGAAACCCAAATTGGTCTACACGGACAAGTTCTGCCTGGTTTAGATCTTACCTGTCGGAAAGATATCAGTTTGTCTCTGTGAATGGTCTGTCCTCCGACAAATCAACTGTACATTTCGGTGTTCCTCAAGGTTCCGTTTTTAGGACCACTATTGTTTTCACTATATATTTTACCTCTTGGGGATGTTATTCGAAAACATAATGTTAACTTTCACTGCTATCGGATGACACACAGCTGTACATTTCAATGAAACATGTTGAAGCCCCAAAATTGCCCTCGCTAGAAGCCTGTGTTTCAGACATAAGGAAGTGGATGGCTGAAAACTTTTTACTTTTAAACTCGGACAAAACAGAGATGCTTGTTCTAGGTCCCAAGAAACAAAGAGATCTTCTGTTAATCTGACAATTCATCTTGATGGTTGTAAAGTCGTCTCAAATAAAACTGTGAAGGACCTCGGCGTTACTCTTGACCCTGATCTCTCTTTTGACGAACATATCAAGACTGTTTCAAGGACAGCTTTTTTTCCATCTACGTAACATTGCAAAAATCAGAAATTTTCTGTCCAAAAATGATGCAGAAAAATTAATCCATGCATTTGTTACTTCTAGGTTAGACTACTGCAATGCTCTATTTTCCGTCTACCCGGATAAAGCACTAAATAAACTTCAGTTAATTGCTAAATACGGCTGCTAGAATCCTGACTAGAACCAAGAAATTTGATCATATTACTCCAGTGCTAGCTTCCCTACACTGGCTTCCTGTTAAGGCAAGGGCTGATTTCAAGGTTTTACTGTTAACCTATAAAGCGTTACATGGGCTTGCTCCTACCTATCTTTCCGAGTTGGTCCTGCCGACATGCCAATACGTACGCTACGGTCACAAGACGCAGGCCTCCTAATTGTCCCTAGAATTTCTAAGCAAACAGCGGGAGGCAGGGCTTTCTCCTATAGATCTCCATTTTTCATGGAACAGTCTGCCCTACCCATGTGAGAGACGCAGACTCGGTCTCAACCTTTAAGTCTTTACTGAAGACTTATCTCTTCAGTAGGTCATATGATTGAGTGTAGTCTGGCCCAGGGAGTGTGAAGGTGAACGGAAAAGGCTCTGGAGCAACGAACAGCCCTTGCTGTCTCTCCGGGCCGTTCCCTCTCTCACTGGGGGTTCTCTGCCTCTAACCCTGTTGCAGGGGCTGAGTCACTGGCTTGCTGGTGCTCTTTCATGCCGTCCCTGGGAGGGTGCGTCAACCTTGAGTGGGGTTGAGTTACTGACTGTGATCTTCCTGTCTGAGTTGGCGCCCCCTTGGTTTGTGCTGTGGTGGAGACCTCTGTGGGCTATACTCGCCTTGTCTCAGGATTGTAAGTTGGTGGTTGAGGATATCCCTCTAGTGGTGCGGGGCTGTGCTTTGGCAGAGTGGGTGGGGTTATATCCTTCCTGTTTGGCCCTGTCCGGGGTTTCTTCGGATGGGGCCACAGTGTCTCGGACCGCTCCTGTCTCAGCCTCCAGTATTTATGCTGCAGTAGTTTATGTGCGGGGGCTGGGGTTAGTTGGTTATACCTGAGTACTTCTCCTGTCTTATCCAGTGTCCTGTGTGAATTTAAGTATGCTCTCTCTAATTCTCTGTTCTCTCTTTCTCTCTCGAGACCTGAGCCCTAGGACCATCGTCAGACTACCGGGCATGATGACAGCCTGCTGTCCCCAGTCCGCCTGGCCTTGCTGCTATTCCAGTTTCAACTGTTCTGCCTGCGGTTCACGGAACCCCTACCTGTCCCAGACCTGCTGTTTTCAACTCTTAATGATGGCTATGAAAGCCAACTGAGAGACCTGAGCACCTAGGACCATGCTCGGGACTACCGGCCGTGGTGACTCCTTGCTGTCCCCAGTCCGCCTGGCCTTGCTGCTATCTCCAGTTTCAACTGTTCTGCCTGCGGTTGTGGAACCCCCTACCTGTCCCAGACCTGCTGTTTTCAACTCTTAATGATCGCTATGAAAGCCAACTGAGATTTATTCCCGATTATTATTTGACCATGCTTGTCACTTATGAACATTTTTGAACATCTTGGCATGGTTCTGTTATAATCTTCACCCGGGCACAGCCAGAGAGGACTGGCCACCCTCATAGCCTGGTTCCTCTCTAGGTTTCTTCCTAGGTTTCGCCTTTCTAGGAGTTTTCCTAGCCACCGTGCTTCTACACCTGCATTACTAGCTGTTTGGGGTTTTAGGCTGGGTTTCTGTACAGCACTTCGAGATATTAGCTGATGTAAGAAGGGCTATATAAAATAAAATTGATTGATTGATTGATTGGCTCAAACGCATTAAGAAATTCCACAAATTAACTTTTAAGAAGGCACACCTGTTAATTGAAATGCATTCCAGGTGACTACCTCATGAAGCTGGTTGAGAGAATGCCAAGAGTGTGCAAAGCTGTCATCAAGGCAAAGGTTGGCTATTTGCAGAATCTCAAATATAAAATACATTTTGATTTGTTTAACAATTTTTTGGTTACTACATGATTTCATATGTGTTTTTTCATAGTTTTGATGTCTTCACTATTATTCTACAATGTAGAAAATAGTACAAATAAAGAAAAACCCTCGAATGAGTAGGTGTTCTAAAACTTTCGACCGGTAGTGTATATTAAATATATTTATTACACTGTTAGAATGTTGCAGTCAAAATGACTGCTCATTGGCTCAAACTAGAGTCCCTCGAGGCCCGGCTTTTCTTGTATTAAAAGCCTTGTATGTGGGCATAGCATGTGGGCATTGCTTTATTTTTAACATACCACACAATCCTTTTCCATGAAGATGACCAACCCTGTGACCTCAGCATCTGTCTCACCATAGCAACACAGAGTAGAACTTAATCACACTAGCACACGATGCAGTCAACATCCAAAATATACCCAGAGACCTTAGTCCTTACACAAATCAAGGCCTCTGCTGTAAGTTATGTAAGTCTATAGAGATACCAAACTCCATTATGTTTACTATAAACCCACATTCATACAGGGTACGGGGAAGGAAGTCAGGCAGGCAGCAGCTGCATCGCCTGCAGCCAGCCACATATTAAACCAGGTAGCACAGGAATGAGAGTCTATTAACTCCTTCATCTCCTTAAACTATTGTGGGCAGAGGTTGGGCATGTACTGAACCCTGTCACATCGGATCAGGTAAACCCACTGCAGGTTAGGTAAGCAGTGTCCACTCCTAGAGAGCAACCAGCGTCTGATACTGAGTACTAAACTCATGGATATAGAGTGAAAAGCACAATGGTATGGTAAGGATTCTCTTGCAACAGTATGACACAATAAATCAAACTCTCACAGTCATTTGCATCATAGGCTTTCAGTGAAAACTATTATAAAAGTATACTTCAAGCTTGAGAACTGTTAGTTTCTCCTTGATTTATTCTTGTCGTAGCAAGTTGTTCTGTCTTTCCAGACATATTCAGATGGGAATTGCTAACAGAAACTGGTGGGACCGGAAGATGCACTTCAATAGAAGAACTACACACACATAAACACCCTTGCAGGATCAGAGAGAGTGAAATATAAAACAGAATAAAAATACATCTATGCAGGAGACGGCTACATTTTTCAGCTGCAGATGTTCAAGGGCTTTTAACTTTCTCAAAGTACTAGGGACCATTTTCAGACAGTAGACCTCACCTCAAGTCAAATGGCACAGTATGATGCAAGACGTTCATGTGAGAGGAGGGATTGCTGAGGGGATGGAGGGATTCCTGAGGAGATGGAGGGATTCCTGAAGGGATGGAGGGATTGCTGAGGGGATATGATAGAATAACTGGAGCTGCTATTGAGAGCTCAGATGAGAGTCCATACATGGAGGGAGTAGGAGTAGGAATCACACAATGACCCTTAACCACTAATACAAGATCAGCTATTCTATTAACTGTTACATTTATGGTTTGGAACCTGATCCTAGATCAGTGCTTGAGGACACCTCGAGCTTGTGAATCCAGTGTGCTGACATTAAGTGAGGCTTGTTGTACTGACCCTTGCGGATGCCTGCGTAGTTAGTGCTGAGGCCACTCCTCTTCTTGCGC